>NC_091824.1:123347634-123647634 GCF_038994185.2 Dermacentor albipictus | reverse complement strand
TGTCACGAAACAGCCGCTTACGTCTTGGTGCTGTCATGGTCGTTTCGTTAACTTGGTAGGTTCTCCGCACAGTGCTTCGCATAACATCGATTCCCAAAAGGCGTGGGATCTGCTGACTCTTTATGAATGACTTTGCAAATGCGCCTTGGATGAATTGAATGTGACGTGCACCTTTGTTTTATTATCGACACAAATTCGTACACAAAATTCGCGGTTATTCATTTGCCGCGTGGCACATAAAGCGAGAAAAAAAAAAAAGGAAACGAGTTGTCTAGTTATTTACACCACAGCTTTCCCAGATCTCCTAGTTCTTTGGACATAACGTCTAGCACAACTTTGAGGATGTTACTGTGAACTACTTCAATGCTTCGCGCCGCGTCAATGGTCACCCAACGACCACTACCGCTATCGAGCGCGGCTAAACGGTCGTAGTTCGCCCGTACTTTGGCTTGGAACTCGGCGTTCTCGTAACGTTCATCGCCGAAGCCCTCCCTACAGTCCACCACGTCGGGCGGTGCATTCATGTACAATACAACGTCCGGCTCCGGCAGTCCCCTGTCGGGCTGCTGGCACCACGTGAAATCGAGAGATTTGGCTGCCGTGAAGGCCACGCCAGAATAAGCATAACGGTCACAAATTACCGTCCTGTGCTGTGCGACAGCTTTGCGTATTGTCTCGGCTTCCTGCCAGCGGTTCGCGGAGAACAGCAGGTGAACAGCGTGGTCGTCGAGGTTGGCGCTCTTTCCGAGGTAAGCGTCGAGCAGCTTGCCGGTGGCGGTGGTGCGCTTGGGAAAAGCTATGGCTTCAGTCTTGTGGCCCATGCTCGTCAAAGCTTCCGCTAGCAACTTGACTTGAGTACTTTTTCCTGTCCGATCACATCCTTCGAACACAACAAACAGACCCCGACGGCTCGACATCATTTGAGGGATCAGATCTGCAACCAACAACAGAACGACAGCTGCGTTGTTTTTATTGTGTTCAAATGCGCTGCAAAGGTCTTCCCGCCAAAATGTTTCACTCGCGCGCACGTCTCTCACATCTCGCCAAACATGTATATTTTAACGTTAGCTAGAAGAAAAAAAATCCTTACACACTCATGTGCAAAAGAAATATAAATCTGATTTCACAGAAACTACACGAAGGCACGACCAACGCCTCCTATTAGCCCCGAGAACGAACACGAGCGGCGCTGCGAGCGCCGCTCGCGTGACGTCAGGGCACGGACTCGCGCCTGTCGTCTGCTACAGTTCGGGCGTTGTCCAGGCGCTTTCTGCGGTGTTTTCGTTTGTTCACCCTCGTTCTCTCTGCTTGTATACTTATGGTGGTCGTCTCAAATATATTTTTACGACGTCTTCCTTTGCGAACATTTATTCAAAGAGCTAATTTCTTAGACAACAATGCAGCTCTCGAAGGCAACGCTACAGTGCCAGCCGAAGCGACGCAGACCAGCTCATTGCGGGTTTTTCATACGCGCATAGACAATTGCAAAAGCATAGCCTATAGGAATCCAGTTATGATACCATACCTGCCGCGCTGCAACAAGTATGTCACAAAGTTGGCTATATATGACTTCTACAGCAGTCACGTTGATTTTATTCCGCTAAAACAGGTTTGCTCACGACGAGTAGTTCATGGTATAATATCGAATTTTCGCATTTCCTCACAGAAACGCTTGGCAGTAGCACGGGGACTTAACTAATACTGGAGCTTAGATTCTACACGCCTCACTTGCTTCTTTACCTGCTTGTCAACATTAGGCGGTTCTTCACGTGTTTATTTTTTTTAAGCGGCGGAAACTTGAAGTAAAGTTAATGAAGGCTTACAGCTATTTACAGAGTACAATTAGGAATGTACCAATATATATTCCCTTTTCCGTGCTACACGTTCAACTCACCTCTTTAGAGAGCGTTTGCTAATGATTAATAATGTATGTTATGTTCCTCTTTTTTTGTCTATATTACCTAGTGTATACCATTTATTTATTTCAATGCCGCAGTGTGTTTTGCATTGTTATTGTGGAAATATTTTACTGTTATTTCATATATTGTATAACTGCAATGTTTTATGGCCACTATATAAATGTAATTTATATGGCGTTTGATGTGTTACCCAATGCAGCCATATTGTACCTAAGGGGGTGAGGTTACCTCAAGCCGCGTCTATGCGGCTTTTTTCCCTCATCCACCTCCATTTACCATTCCTCTGCACATGTGTGTGTGTAAATGAAAATTATTAAATCAAATCAAATCAAACTCACTTGAGAAATTTACTGGTGCTTGTTGCTTGAGGAATATACATGACGAATCTGTTTGGCGAACTGACACAGGCTGCTCGGCCCAATTTTTTTAGTGAGGCATGCCTGCTGGGCCGCATAGCTGCAGCCAGAAAGACGTCGAAGCGTCAATGACTAGTAGTATGGGACATATTCAAGATATCGAAATTCCCCCGGTGGAGGGTTAGAAATCAAGTGAAAGTATATGCAAGGCTTGTGGTGCTTTCTTTATGAATGTTTGCGGCTGGATTGGAGCAAACTTAATTTAGTCTTAATTTATGTACCGACGAAGCGAATTGTTATCCGTTTGTATAATTAAATAACGCTGGATCGAGACATCGTGAGACAGAAGGTGCTTGAATTTTCCTTTTGTAGGCAATCTAAGCTGCGGTGTAGTAGCTCGAGAATACTTTAGCCATTCCACTTGGCGCTGTAAAGAATGTTTTATGGTTTTAATTCGAAGTTGTAGTGAACTGATGGGTTTCGCGAACATAGCGTGCCTCCCCATACGGACAATCGATTGCTACCGTTACGCGATCAGGGGTGTGCCATATTGTCGATAAAGGCTACTGAGGGCCTATGAAACATTTCATCACTTTCAATTGAGTGGCTCTCGATCTTAACAACAAAACTTTTCTCTCAGGTGATTGCTACTATGGTGTTTGTGAATTAACTATGTCAATACTTTACATGACGCGCCGTCGTGTTAGCAGCCATGAGCAATTCGTTTTTTGGAGGCCTGTTTCAGAGGGGGATGAAAGTAGGAGCAAACTTTTTCATAAGAAATGCGCGCCTAACTATTTTTTTACGCAACAATGAATGGCCATATTTGAATAGAACAACACACCAGAGTAATAGGAATCGTGATGACAGCTTCGCTGGGCAGTCTTTCTAACATCGGATAGCATGTTGACGCCAATTACCAAATTTTTCTTCCACGTAAAATGCAATGCCTCTCATAGCTAAATACTAATGGAATGTTAAGTGTTTATCGAAGCATCATGCACAACTTCGCGCGTTGAATTTTCAGATATTCTTTTTTAGTCAAAATTTACCGATAGACACGGCGCATATATGCATTGCAAAACCTAGTAGACCCCTTTAACGCTACTTAGCTTGCGATATCCAAGCCGCAAAATTTCTCGAATCACACGCCTTTGAAGAGGAAACTGTGGTTAAAGTATGGCAGCTGAAAGAAGCTAACGTATTCTTCAATACGTACGGCTCGAGCCACCCATACCCCAAGCATACACGAAGGGAACGAGCGCGCGCGGCAGCCGAGCGAGCCGGAGCGAGCGGCGTCCTGGCCGTGGCGTCACTCGCGAGAGGGCGCCACTCCCAATTCTCGGGGCTAATAATCATAACGACATCCTAAAAAAAAAGTTTGTGTAGTACCGAAAGCAGCTGTCGCGGTGAAACCGGTTTAAATAGCAGTATAGACGGCGCTGCACTCAGGAGGCGTGTGATTCCTGCGTCTAGCATTCTGTTTCTGTCCTACATCTCTTTTAACCTTTCTTCTTTTCCTTGAAACTTGTATATATTTACTATTTATTTATTTATATACTTATTTATTGAGCCTAAAATAACAAGACACTGTAATTTGTGTTATCAACACAGCATTTTTTTTCTAATTTCTTTCTTTCCATACTTGTAAATCTGCATTTTTTTTTTCATCTTTAAATGCAGTTTACTGTTTCTGTTTCTCTCAATCTTTCACTGCAGACTTAAGTTGTATCCGACCACGGAGGAAGTTTCCTTCCTCCATGTATCTGACTATAGGTTGCCTGGGCGTCGCAGATGCGCACACTACTTCGCTTGCGACGTCGCCTAGCAACAGAAACCGAAACACGCGCGCGCATCGTTTCGGTATTTAGCAGCCGACGAAAACGTGCGCAATCATGACGGAACCGGAGCTCCTGCTAAAGGTGAGTCCTTTCGAGTGCACACGACTAAGCTGAATAATCTGAGATGACACAAGAATATTTCTGTTGCAGACAAGAATACACTACTATTGCCGAGAAAAGCATTACCGCAGCATGCAGCGTGCTGCTGTGGACGGCCTAAAGCGCTACTCGGGAGACGCAGTGTATCGGCTTTACTTTGGAATGTCATTAATTTTTGAAGGTATTGTCTTTGTTCCCTAGCACGGTGTAGCGCAAGTACTCTCTCTCTCTCTCATTGCCCTTTCCACCACTTCAATGCTTCGTCCCTGCGTACATTCTTTGTAGGCCGTCTCCAAGAAGGAATTCGAGAGCTGGATGTAGTCAGAGAAAGCAAGGATGTTTGTCTTGGCGGAATCATGGCCTTGATTTTTGCACACCGGAAATGCAGCGTCGTTGGTGAGTATAGGATAGTTTTCGAATCATTGAGGATATTTAAGAACTAACTTTGAACAAGTTTCGATGTACTAATTGCACCCAGATAAAGAGGCTGTATCTCAGCTCGATGCTCAACTGAAAGAGACAAGAAAACAAGCAGGAGAAAAGGTAATGTATTCAATGCGACACATATACTGGGTGTTTTATTTTAATCCTAAATGTTTTTCAAAAGTTGCCTGTGGCATTTTGCACAAATCTATGTGCTTAGCTGGAATAGTCAAAGACGTACGTGCACTAAAAAATGACACATAATTGACCAATTAACAGACTTTCACTAATTAACTTTCAGATGAATTAACTAAGCTCACATATTCCCACAAGGGAATATGTGAGCTTGTGACGAATTTTGAAACTAACACCAGTTTTGAGTTAAGTGCAGTCAAACTTGCCGTAAAAATGCACTGTTGTTCCACTTACTTTTTTAATAAAACAGCCTTTGCATTGATGCTCAAAACTTACTGGAACACCAATAAATTTCGTCGCGGAACGCATATATCGAAACCGGTGTCATACTCAGAATTTGTTCAAAGTGAATGTAGCTTTTTTGGCTACAATTTATAAATTGCAACATTTGGGACAGTTAAAAAGTTAATCACCAAAAATTGTTAATTAGGTAAATATTCACTTCTTTTTTCATGTATGCCTCTGAGAGCAATCTAGATCAAGAAGTAGAATTGTGCTACATATCATTGGGCATTTTTAAAAATTCTGTTAGCATAAAATAAAACACCCTGTATTTTCATGCATGTACACTTGGATCACTATTACATTTATGACACCGAATTGGTCACAGGTGTTATACTATGCTGGATTGTTCCTGTTCCTCACTGGAAAACATGACAAGGCTCGAGAGTACATTGACCGTATGCTCAAAGTCGCACCACCAACACGTGAGGCGAGTTTAATTTAAATTTTGTTTGCACACTTTCTTTTCTTTCTTTTTTATTTGTTTGCCTTCATGCATTTCTGTAATTACTGGTGCATAAACTGGGGTCTCATTTAAAGGGACTCATACTGAAAGGATGGAATGAAATTGTCAGCACGAAGGACAAGAAGTCTGCAATCCAGTACTTTGAATCACCTGGAGTGTAAGTTCAACCAATTCCTATTTGTAGAAAGCAAGGACATTGCAGCGACATATGCTTGATCAGCCTGGAGCAACTCTTCTATGTATAGGCAGCAATTAAGTGTTTAACAAGCCAGTTAGTTGATCATTATTATACTTATTACAATTTACCAAATAAAAATCAACCTATGGCTCCAGAAATCAGGCAAACTCTTATATGCAATTACGTAGATTACAAATTTTATGAGCTTATATAAGTCTAATTTGTACATTGACTAAATGTTATTGCACAAACTCTAGTTTAACAGAAAAATATAACTACTCTACCAAGCATTTATTTTGCATGACAAAGGCACCTCATAACCCAACTAAAGATAAGTGGGACAGGTTAAGAGCAAGCCATGTGAAATATTTTCTCGCAACTTTTGCAGAGAAATAACTTCATCAACTATCAGTGCACATATACGAATGAGTAAACTTTGTGTGTATTCTCATGATAATAAATGTCGTCTGCTGCAGTGCTGTTCCAGAAGCTCTGTTTGGGAAGGCCAAGTGCTTCGAATGCAGCGGAGAACTCATGAAAGCCCTGGAAGTGGTCAACCAAGCTGTTGTCTTGTACACTGGCTTTGTCCCCGCGCTGCTTGAAAAAATGAAACTCCATCTTGCACTATCTGACTGGGAACAAATGGTGGACTCTTGCAACAGGTGACATGCCAACAAGCACACAATGTCCTCACACTTCTGCTGTTAGCCTTCCGGTGTTGTTTCTTTTACGCAGAAGCTTAAATTTCTTTTGGTGTTCTTCTTTTATTACTTTTAGGCTCAGTATCTATGATAGTGTGTTTAATTATTGAAACATAAAAAAAGAACAATGATTGTTGGTGAAGAAAAAGTCAGAGATGTATGGAACAATGCAAAAATATACTTTGTTTCCAAAATGGGTTGTACAGAATTTTTCAAGTCACGTATACAATATAGCATGACTGTAATCCTTGATATGGATTACTCAATGAGACATACATTACTTCACAAAAATTGAAATACGTAGCTGACTACCTAACAAATTTTAATAATCAGCTTTGTAGAACTTAAATTTCTTTTGGGGTTCTTCTTTTATTATTTTTAAGCTCAGTATCTATGATAGTGTGTTTAATTATTGAAACATAAAAAAAACAATGATTGTTAGTGAAGAAAAAGTCAGGGATGTATGGAACAATGCAAAAATATACTTTGTTTCCAAAATTGGTTGTACAGAATTTTTTCAAGTCACCTGTAGAATATAGCATGATTGTAATCCTTGATCTGTATTACTCAATGAGATATACATTACTTCACAAAAATCAAAATACATAGTTGACTGCCTAAACAAATTTTAATAATCAGCTTTGTAGCTAATTCACGTTACTTACTGGAATTTACGAATGGTAGCTCATGCGACTTTTCAAGGCATAATCATTTGGAACAAATTCGGAGGATGATGCCAGCTTCAAGATGTGCATTTCCAAAGTGTCTGATGGAGCGCGTTAAAAAAAGTTCTTTTGTTAAAAAGGTACGCAGAGTAGCACATTTTACTTCAAGTTTGACAGCACCAATCTCAAGACTGATGCTAGTATTAAAATATTCATTTATGCACACAGCCATTGCACTCTCCAGAAGACATGAGTAAGAGCTGTCTTTCGTGCATTTACACGTGCAATGGCTGCAATGGCAGTATATTTCATTACATCCATTTGGAAGAAATTTTAAGGATTAAACTTAGAAATGCGGAAGCTTGGACAAGTTTTGTATGACTTTGTTTAGCTGCACAGTGTGAAAAATCATGGATATGAGGTGAACAAGAAAGGACTGCTTGTCCTGTCCTTTCTTCACCTAATGTCTACGTTCTCTCACATGCAATTCTAGGGAGCCAGAAAGTTGCTGAAAGCCAGCATTTTTTTCTTTACATTCTGCATTAATTAACTTCATAATTTAATTGCTGGTATACATTGGTCATTACTTGTCAACTAAAATATCAGGAGCCGAAGTATATCACTAAATATTGAAAAAAAAAAGAGAATAAATGACTGCAATTAAGATGCCTTATCGGTAATGTCAAGCCTCAATATAATGAACATAGATACAATGAATTATCAAATTTAGTTAAGTAAAATAAAATTTTTCTCACTTATATCATCATGTAACAAATATGTGCTTATATTTATCACGCAGGTGCCTCTCACAAGATTCAAAATGCATTGATGCCCTTCTGCACCTTATCTTAAACCAGATATGCAAAAACGGAGACTATAAAGAGGTAAGCATTTAAAGCCTCCTGTAAGGTCGCTCTGATTGTTCGGGTTCTTAAGTCTCACGAATCGGCCTCGTGCTTTGTGTATAGAGAGGGGGTTCACTTCCCCCCATGTCAGCGGGGCGACAGTTGCTGTGTTATGCGGGGTCACAGGCAACGCGCGGGGTTTAGGTGACGCGTCGCGGCAGGTGCCAGGCGGGCGTGTGCCGATTGCTGGAAGTCAGTATTGTGCGCACGATGTTGGCAGTCCGCTGACGGGTCACACAGACCAGCCTTGAAACGAACCGCTGTACAAAAGGTATTGTGAGCCTGGCGCCCGAGTCCCTGACTAATTGGAGGCGCCGCCGAGGTTAAGAAGGACTTAGCAACTCTGACTCCGTGCTGCATGCAGTGAGCATGGACCTAATCCTCTACGCCTCCGGAAGGTAATCGCCAGCATTGTTGTTGGGTGCGACTGCCTGCGTGGTGTCTAAGACCAGCTTACCGTGCACGCTGTAGGAATGCGGTGCGCACGTAAAGAGTGCATTCGCACGACGGCGTCTTGGAAACACGCACTCAAAGAACTTTGTCTTGTAGACAATAAATTTGAAGGACAAGGAGGGTCATCCGTCTCCCAGACGGCCAAACTTTGAGTACAGCGGCACTTCGTGGTGCCGGTGCCCCTGCTTCCGAGACAGGTGCAGCCTAGACGCCGTTGGCATTTGAAACGGTCTAGCGATAACTTGTTCGGGCCTGGCGTGTTTTGCTGAGCCGGTCACTCACTACGGAGAAATGAGAGGGCAACGGAGTTTTGGCGAAGAAGGAAAATAGCTTTGTTTTCCAATATGTTTATTTTTAAGAGCAAGCCCATCCCTGTGGGTGGTGGCTTAACAAACGGTTGACTCTGATTGGCAACTGAACCTGTGGGACGGGCCAACGGCCCTACCGCCTTTTTTTCTTTGTATATTTGGGCTATAAAAATCGGGACGACATGCTGTCCCTCAGACTTGGCTGAAATCAGTATTACTGATAGATCAGTGAGGCTCCGTACCATGTACGTCAGACTTGGCTGAGATCAGGATTGCTGATAGACCAGTGAGCCTCCGTACTATGTACGTTAAAACGAGTCTGGGCTCTAACAGTCATTGAGACAGTCGAAGAGTGAGGCCTTGTTTCTCAGTTGTTCAAAATTGTAATGTATTTGTTGTACCTGCCATGTATATAGAAAAGTTTACGTATAAATACTTCTTGTACATCAGACCTCATCGTTTCCTGCCTGCGTTTGATCAACAACTGCCGATCATCGTCCGATAAGCTTCAAGTTCCAACGGTGAAGCGAGGACGGAGAACGAACGAAACTTTACTGGCGCAGCACGACAGGATCGGCAAGCCCCACAACGAGCAACGAGCAGCGAGCCAGGCGCAAGGCATCAGAGGGCTACCAGCCAATTCCGCAACGGTTGCAATTCATCTGGACGAGGACGTCAGGCGGCGCCCCCAGCAGCAACGGGTGAGCGGGATTCCTTGCGTTTTGTCTAGGTTGGCATGGCTGTTGTTCAGTGAGGTTAATGGTGTTCACGCGCAGAACAGCGAATGCGAGTGAGGCTAACGTAAACATTGATACGGCATCTGAACAAAGAGAGGGTCAGAGACGGCAGGAACTACAACGCATCGGAGAGACCGAGTCTGAGACGTCGGATACTGAAATGGATAGTGAGACGCAAGGAGCTTCGCAGGCTCCGAGCACGACAGATCCAGAGGCCATGGCGGTGAGACGCCTGGAGCTGGAGCTGGAAAAGGTGCGCCTACAGCTAGAGTGCGAGCGCATTGCTCTACGGAGAGTGGAGCTCGAGCAGTCGAGCAGGCCGCATTCGGAGTCGGAAGGAAGCGATCGGCGCGGTGCCATCACGGATGGAATAGCACAATGTGCTAAAGTGCTTAAGGCATACCGGTTGCCGTGTGACGCTGACGTTCCGATATGGTTTGATGAGGTCGAAAAGTTGTTTACATCTTTTCAAGTACCGGCACATAGCCGGGTACATTTGATCATGCCTGCGCTGGCCGAGCGGGTCCGTTATCTGTTGCGTGGCCTTAATGACGAGGAATGTACAGATTATGAGACTGTAAAGAAGGCAGTATTAGATGAACTTAAGCTCACGCCAGCTAAATACTTGGAGAGGTTTGAGAAGGCATCTAAACGAAAGGAGGAAACTTGGGCTCAGTTCGCGTCCCGCGCTAGAACCTATTTGGCCTATTACCTTCAGTCACGCACTGCAAACACCAAAGAAGCTATGACGGAGCTTATGGTCGCTGACCGTATGAAAGCTAGTCTAAGCTCAGAAGCCCTAGAATATGTTCTTTTGCGGGAAGGCGAAGATTGGTTTAAGCCAGTGGAGGTGGCAAAAGTACTCGAGACTTTCGAGCAAGCTAAAGGGAAAGGACGAGCAACTAAGCCAGCCGCAACAGCCTCATTGCCGCAGCGCGCAAAACTAGCTGGCCCGCAGAGGACAAATTTAAGATGCCACGTGTGTCATATACAGGGTCACCTAGCCAGAGACTGCCCAAAAGCTTCAGATAAAGAACCGCAGGGGAAGCCACCGACTGTGCAAAAACAAAGGGTACAGAAGGTTGCTGTTGTAAGTGAAGAACCTCCACCAGAGCAAGAAAGGGTGCTAAGCGCTAGAGTACATGTCGTAGCTCAAAATGCTAGCTCGGGGAGGTCGAAGCTGGACCTAATCCCTATCATGTGCGGGGATATAGCAACGGAAGCTGTGTTGGACACAGGTAGTGAGATAACGGTAGTCCGTAAAAGTATGTTGCCCATCGATTTACAGGAGCCATCACGAACAGTAAGACTTGAGTCGGCATTCGGAAACACCATTCGAGCTAAGCTAGCTACGCTGCCCGTAGGCATGCATCGCCCGGGGGCTGTGATACAACCGCAGAGGATCGATCTGGTGTGCGCGGTTACCGACGAACTTGCAAACGGGGTTGACTGCCTGCTGTCAAAGGAAGATTGGGAACTACTACGGGCGCAGGAAAAAGAGGAGTTTGGAGAGGAAAATATTCCGCGGGTAGGGGTCCGATCAGTCGAAATGGTCGATAACACTGAGCCGGACTGCGGTCTAAGTTTCGAAGAAACGACAGAGCAAATGCCTAAGTGGCAAGAGAATAGTTTCATACAAGATGTCACTGGGGTGCCCAGTCAGCGGGAGCTAGAACTAGCCGAGAGTGTAGCTGAGTTGACAGGCACCGAGTGCCAGAGCAAACATGCTCTAGTTTACAATAGGAGGGCACGGACTAAAGAATTTAATGTCGGGGACCAAGTACTCCTCTTTGACACAGGTTGGGCAACCAAGATAGCTGCCATAGAAGGTCTTGTGCCACCTCACACAAAGAAAGAGCTGCGAAGTCTGTTGGGGCTTTGTGGGCATTATCGGGACTATGTCTCAAACTACGCCGACGTGGCGAGCCCGCTTACAGCTTTGACAAGGCGAGGGGTTCCTAATTCAATTCCATGGTCGGAAGAAGCGCAGTGCGCGTTCGAAAGTCTGAAATTAGCTCTCTGTCAGGCTGTCGCCATGAACACGCCTGAACCTCATCAGCCGTACCGGCTATTCACTGATGGGTCGGCGACGGCGGCCGGTGCCTGTTTAGCTCAAATGTCAGCGGACGGAGAAGAAAAGCCGATCGCTTTTGCTAGCCACCGCTTTAACCCGACACAGGCGCGCTGGTCGACTATAGAGAGAGAAGCCTTTGCCATTATTTGGGCACTCAAGAAATTTGACTACTGGCTTTTCGGAGCAGTGGTGAATGTTGTCTCTGATCATAACCCACTGTCATATTTGACAACCAGCACCCCGCAGGGGGCCAAGTTAGCAAGATGGGCGCTTTCACTACAGCGCTACAATGTAACGGTGCGTCACCGGAAAGGAACATGTAACGCCAATGCTGATGCATTGTCAAGGCTCTCGAATCGTTCATGGGAGCCAATCGAGTAAAGAGCAGAAACGAAAGGATGGACAGAAACAGCCATGCCAGCTGGGACAGGCGTGAATGTTCCCGTTCACCCGAAGAATGTGTGTGTGGGACAGTTCAGCCTTGGTGGAACTTTCTGTGGCTGTTGTCGTCTATGTGTGTGAGGGTTATAAGACTATGGACATACTATGTATATAACCTGCATATGTTACTTTGCTGCTGTTGTGCCGTGCAGTGCGTTGGAGTGTTCCTGTACATACATGAGTGTTTCTTTTGCATGCTCACTGTCATGAATGTGTTGAGCTTTCGCCCTTTTCTTTTGTCGCTCTGAGAAAATTGTTTTTTCTCCGTGGTCCTTTCAGTTAATTTTCCTGTTCCTTACGGACTCCGCAGCACCCGTGTTGGGCAGCGTATGTCGATTTTCTTTGACGACGGAACCTTCAGAGCCTAAATCTTATGATACAGCGCCCTTTGGCTCTTGTAGTATAGCTGGGAACATTGTAAGCCCAGTATACTCTTTAGGAGGGACGTGTAAGGTCGCTCTGATTGTTCGGGTTCTTAAGTCTCACGAATCGGCCTCGTGCTTTGTGTATAGAGAGGGGGTTCACTTCCCCCCATGTCAGCGGGGCGACAGTTGCTGTGTTATGCGGGGTCACAGGCAACGCGCGGGGTTTAGGTGACGCGTCGCGGCAGGTGCCAGGCGGGCGTGTGCCGATTGCTGGAAGTCAGTATTGTGCGCACGATGTTGGCAGTCCGCTGACGGGTCACACAGACCAGCCTTGAAACGAACCGCTGTACAAAAGGTATTGTGAGCCTGGCGCCCGAGTCCCTGACTAATTGGAGGCGCCGCCGAGGTTAAGAAGGACTTAGCAACTCTGACTCCGTGCTGCATGCAGTGAGCATGGACCTAATCCTCTACGCCTCCGGAAGGTAATCGCCAGCATTGTTGTTGGGTGCGACTGCCTGCGTGGTGTCTAAGACCAGCTTACCGTGCACGCTGTAGGAATGCGGTGCGCACGTAAAGAGTGCATTCGCACGACGGCGTCTTGGAAACACGCACTCAAAGAACTTTGTCTTGTAGACAATAAATTTGAAGGACAAGGAGGGTCATCCGTCTCCCAGACGGCCAAACTTTGAGTACAGCGGCACTTCGTGGTGCCGGTGCCCCTGCTTCCGAGACAGGTGCAGCCTAGACGCCGTTGGCATTTGAAACGGTCTAGCGATAACTTGTTCGGGCCTGGCGTGTTTTGCTGAGTCGGTCACTCACTACGGAGAAATGAGAGGGCAACGGAGTTTTGGCGAAGAAGGAAAATAGCTTTGTTTTCCAATATGTTTATTTTTAAGAGCAAGCCCATCCCTGTGGGTGGTGGCTTAACAAACGGTTGACTCTGATTGGCAACTGAACCTGTGGGACGGGCCAACGGCCCTACCGCCTTTTTTTCTTTGTATATTTGGGCTATAAAAATCGGGACGACATGCTGTCCCTCAGACTTGGCTGAAATCAGTATTACTGATAGATCAGTGAGGCTCCGTACCATGTACGTCAGACTTGGCTGAGATCAGGATTGCTGATAGACCAGTGAGCCTCCGTACTATGTACGTTAAAACGAGTCTGGGCTCTAACAGTCATTGAGACAGTCGAAGAGTGAGGCCTTGTTTCTCAGTTGTTCAAAATTGTAATGTATTTGTTGTACCTGCCATGTATATAGAAAAGTTTACGTATAAATACTTCTTGTACATCAGACCTCATCGTTTCCTGCCTGCGTTTGATCAACAACTGCCGATCATCGTCCGATAAGCTTCAAGTTCCAACGGTGAAGCGAGGACGGAGAACGAACGAAACTTTACTCCTCCCTTAATGTGAGCCAAAGCAAGGAGCAGTTAGTGTGTGCTGCTTATTTGATCAAAATATTACCTACAGCCAAAATATTACCTTGGAAGGTTAGAAAATTTAGGTATGGTGCACTATTATCATGACGCAAAGTAGTGTAAAAATTCAGCATTACTGTAGCTCTGCTGCAACAAACCAACAAAGCAACAATGTTTTCCAAGACTACACATAATTTCTATACATACCTGAAGTGTTGTTGTCATCCCTGTATACTGCAAGGGTTGTCAAGTGAGGATAAGTGACTGTGTTTTTACAAGTACAAGCTGACCACTTTCCCTTAATTATTTGAAATAGGACAGGGAATGACTAGCCTGCAACTTGGCATAGTTGTATAGAGACAGTCAACTTTCTTTCTCTTTCTTTTTTTTAATCATCATAGTCACAAGAATTAGCCCATATTTTACACTTATTACCAATCATTAAGCACATAAACCTGGTCAAGGTTAGGAATACAGCTTGAAACCATGCAGATTAATTAATTTTATCTTCTTTTTTCTTTTTTTCTTTCTTTCTTTCTTCTTTTTTTTTAAGGCATCTGACAGGTTGTCGGAGCTTGTTTCACTGCTTGAAGTCGTAGAACCAACCAACGGAATTTTGTACAACAGGATAGCTCAACTACTGTCACGAATAGTGAGTATTGCAAGATATTGCTTTTCCCTTTTCTTGCGAAGAGGACTGCATTATAAGGCAATATGCTAGATCAGTTTTTATGCTCGTGTTACTCTCTCACATTCCACCTGAGCTAAGACTTGGCCCTCTTCCAACGTGAAGTGTGGAAATTATCAGGCTGTAAAGATGGACCGTTATAGGCACAGTATATGAGCATTTAGAAATGTCACAATGTATTCTGTTACTCCTGGAGCAGCGTTTGGTGGCACATGCATATAAGCTATATCTAGCTAGTTGACAAATGTGAAAGCTATTGATGAAGCAGTGCATTGGCCGCTATTTTGTAGCGATGTCTTTTTCGATGCTAATGCATTTCAGCGCTTTCCCCATTTGTGGGTCATCACATTCGATGCTCTACCTGGGATAGAGCATTGCTTCATCATTCATGAATGCAAAAAGTGTTGAAAGGCTTCAGCATCAGGAAAAGGCATTGCTACAAAATTGTGGCAATGCTTAGGCGCCATTTTATGGCCAAAATGTACTAAGCTAGACATGTACCATTTCAAGTTGCTCTCTTGTCCAGTGATGATGACAAACAACAAAGGGTCACTTTTCATCTCGCCTCGAATTTGCTGCCAAGGCACATTTCTACATTTCTTAAAACATTAGTAAACTAACACAAGCCATGTTTCAAGTGGCTTCAAATATGCAGGTGTTGCTGCCTTCTTGGAAACATTTTAAAGCTCTGCCAGTCTTGTGACAGAGCCTCGTATCTGAGGAAAGTTTGGCCACAGGAAGGGAGGCCAAAAGCATATACACGTGCAGAGCATGATATCAATGAACACTGTCATGAAACAGTGAAGAACTTTACCATGCCACCATGTACGCTCACAATTTGTTACCAGAAATGATGTGCTCACTTACGATGTGCACACATTAACAGTTGCGAGGGACGGTGCTCATCAAAGAATGCGCAGTGGAATGATCAAGGGCAAGAATTTTCTGCCTTAGCTGCAGCACCTGAATACAGACATGGAAGGCATTTGTGGCAGTGAGCATAGTGGCAGCAAGTATGAAAATTAAGGAAAGAGTGCGTTGCATCTTGCACAATGGGGCATGCAGTCATTGCAGCTTGTACAACCAGCATATGTGATTTATTGATAGCCTCTGGGCTAATTTAATTAGCTCGGGCATGATTCAACTAGACATAGTTAATTAGCTGTAGTTCTATGACTGAATATGGAATCAGAGGTCTGTGTGTCATGAATGAGGAGCTTAAACCCCATATGGAATGCATTGATGGCCAAACTTACCCATTTAGAGGGCTCTTATATTTGCTATTGCATACCGTCAGCTTTAAGTATGTTCCTGAATGAACTAGAAATGATTCACACAATCGTGCAGTAAGCGTAGAGACTTGGTGGCCTTATAATAGAATATTAGTTACTAATACTACATTTTTCTTTAAAACTGTACAGTGTTCAAGGCAAAACTGCATTTTGATGCACACGCAAGCTCTAATAGAAAAGGCATGTGCATTGCAACCGGCCAACGCAGACTATCTGGCTGAGCTTGGCTACCAGTGCATCTTGCAGAATAAAACTAAAGAAGCCACCAAGCATTACAGGGCTGCTCTCAAAGCTGACGAAGCTAGCATTACGGCTCTTAATGGTAAGGCTCCCAACTCATCACTTCTTTATTTTTTTTGTGCTAATGTATACCTGTGCTTGAGCATCTTCTGATGTTTATTATACTATGGTGCACATTTAACAGGTATCCTACATCATTAACAGTTTTGTAATGCAGGAATCATTTGGTGCCAACTGCTGGAGGGCCAGCATGATGTTGCAAATCAGCAGCTCGAACTCCTCAAGGAAATCCACAAGACATCCAGCATGCCATCAGTTTGTACCCCTGCATGGCCTCACTTTATTGTACTCTGTTTAGTTAATTTACTCCCATAAAAAAGTATTTGTCCATCATTGACACTGTCCATCGTTGGCATTCAAAATACATTAATAGGCATTAGAACTGAAAGTTACGTGAGCTGAGTCCAAAACTAAAGAAAAAAATGTGACTAGCAGACTGTAAGAAAAGATGCAGATGATGAAGTACTTGTGTCACCTATGCCTTTTCACTGTCTTCACCTGGTGCGCTGTTTCATGCTTTTATTATTATTATAATATTAGAATAATATGGGTGCATCAACAACAGACTTCTTAGGTTTGCTCTACATGTGCAGCCATGTAAATGCCATGTCTGCCGTCTCAGTATGACCAGAAAGGACAAATGCTCGCTCTCTTATCAACGCAGGAACTTTTGTATCTATGTGCTATGTGTGCACAAAAGCTGCAGGAGAAGCCAGAGGAAATCCTCAACTACTTAGGGCAATCTGTTGACAACCACTTTGCAAGATTAGAGGTAAGCATGCAACACTGTGGAGGAGAGAAAAAGAAGATAACTGAAGGTTATAACAAAAAGCACAGCATGAAATGAAAGCAACTTTACCTAAGAAAGGTTATTATCATTACGCTGTCTGGGTTGAGCTATAAATCCTGAAGGGGCAGCGCCAGACGACGAAGACAAAAGGCAGGAAACACACAGGACATCGTCTTGTGCTGCCCCTTCAAGATGTTCAAACCAGTACCAACTCGCCCAAATGTCGATTCTTCTAGAGTATATTGAACTATAAATGCAGAACAACATGATACAGACAATAAAATAAAAACAAAATTGCAGGAAACTATAGTAACAAATAACTTTTGCTGCTTCCAAAATGACCAGGGCCTGCCACTTGGAGCAGAGTACCTGCTTGTGCTGAATCCAGACTTCATATTTGAAGTTGTGAAGCTGTACCTGCAATATGCTCCTGATAAGGCAAGTGCTTCCATATACAAGATTGCCCTAAATCAGTTAAAGTTCACACAGCCTTTAGTATTAGATGGCTGACGGTACTTGAGGCATTTCCTTTTTTTTTAGTTATTTTTTTTCTTTGCAGCCTGTTGACTCTGGACAAACAATACCTGAGCCACTCAAGAGAGGCCAGACAATACTTCAGCCAGTTCTCAGAAGCTGTCCTGGCTCTGTAGAGGCTGTGTACTGGATGGGGAAGCTCAAGTACCTGTCAAGTAAGGGTGCCTGCATTCTAAATTGTAGGTACACAGTAAAGAAACACTAGACAGAAATATTAAGTTTGGCTATGTTGTTATAATACATTTCAGAAATCTTTAATAGGTCAGTCTCATATTGGACTTTTTCTGTGTGAAAAAAAAAAATGCACGAATGTGTAGCAAAATTATAAAACTTGCAGGATCACACTCACGCTACCAGTGGCCCTGTTTTGACATGAAATTTAAGAAGCTAATAAAGCTTGGAAGGTTGCTCTTCAATTTATTCACAAATAGACATTGATATTCCCACTGAAAAAGTACATAGACAGAATTTCATAGAGTAATCTACAACTCTAAACTGAATTCACGCTTTTTCTTAATGTTCTGTTAGGTACAGTGGTATGAAAACTGTCAACTTTCCAGGACCCTAGGAAAATTATGGTGCATGATTAGAAGAAGGTAGTGAGAATTGAAATGTGATACCATTGCAGTATCCAGACAGAGTAGCTGTAAGGAGGCTATGGCTATTCACTCCTTATACCACCGCAACTTTTGCTGTCTCTATTCCGTAGCCTCAAAATAGCAAATGTTATGAGTATTAAAAACATTGTTATTATTGACCATAATTAAAGTGTAAGATTATCAAAGATGCTTTATATCATCTTATTTCAATAGGTGCCCAATGTGACATTACAAGCTAATTAGTGGTTTGTGGTTCTTATGCCTTTGTGTCACTGCTTGTAATATGCCAGGTTGAAGTTTAGCAGACGACATATATTACATCACCTTTGACACTGTTCGCTTGGGAGACGTATCAGCACTGTGCATGAAATATACGGTGCTTTCAATTGTGACATCCTTTAAGAATAAATCATCATCATCATCATTGTCATTGTTACCACAATTTTACGATGATGAAAAACCAGATGCACTTCTCACTGTATGCCTTAGGTACATGCACTTTAATGCCTTGCACCTGTCACAGTAATGTCGTCCACTTTGCCAGTCTGGCAAGTCTGTCTTGCAATGTCACCATTGCTGTCCCACTCAGTTCACAACTTGAGAGCACAAAATTACACAATGAATATTTATGTTTTAAATTAATTACTGAGCGTTTAATGGTTTCGCATTGTGTTTCATAGTGACTCGTTATATATATTCGCAGTATTCCAAAGAAGATGCAACTAAAATCATGGTCTCAGTTGAACATTCTCTCTGCTACAGATGACTTGGTGCAAGCCCAGTCCCTGCTCTCCAGGTGCACACAGCAGTACTCGAGCTTCACAAGTGCACAGCTGCTGCTAGCACAGATGCACATCCACCAAGGGAACATCAAGAGTGCTAGCCAATTACTGGAAACAGCACTGAGCTACGACTTTGAGGTAGGACTCTTGGCTCCCTGAGACATGCTAGCCTAAACAGCTTTGCTAGCACAGCAGGTCAGAAGTATTGAATGATGTTAAGCATGGATTGTGCATAGGCACAGGCTTGCCTGTTGGCCAGGAACAGGCCACACTTCTCAAAGAGTCACATTTGAGCATCATGTCAGGATAAACAAAAGTAAAAAGAACTAGAAAACAGCAACCAAACTACAAACAGCAAAACTATAAACAGGAACTATAAACAAACAAAGCCTTAGAGCAGGACCTGAATTTCTCCAACTTGCAAAAAGTGATAGGTATATTATTTTTTCGCTCATTCGTTATAACCTTAGTAAATCTGTGTGTGCATAAAACATAACCTTAGTAAATCTGTCTATGCATAAAACTCATGCTGACTTTGTCAGGGCAGTAGTAGCAATAATGCATGCTTACAAGGGGACAAGGGAAAGGCATCTACTGAGATACGAGTATGGTAACTGCCCAAAAGTCTTCTTACAAGGTAATTATCTTCTATAGCACACCAGGCTCGTGTAAGGCCCACTCGGGGACTACTTAGCACTGGAAGCTGGGTTCATGATGGGCCTAATGGTGGGCATAAGCGCAGCTTGCAGCATTGATAGAGCTTTATCAGCAGGAGTGCCTGTATGATACAACTCTGCTATGCTAAAAAGACTATAAACAACTTCACCAGGTGAGGGAAAAGCCGATATTTCACATTATCAAGGCTAAAATACTGAAAGAGCAAGGTGACTACCAAGAGGCGCTGCAGCTACTGAATGCTGCCATGGCACTATGTGTTGCACCCACATCAAGTAAGTAGGCTGCGACATGCCCCGTGATATGTTGGTAAATTCACTCTGATGAAATTTTCACTCTGTAGCTGCGTCGCGCAAGAACCGAAAGCAAGAGCTGACCTCAAGTGACAAGCTGTCTCTTTACCTTGAACTCGCTGATGTGTACGGCAAGCTAGACCAACAGGTAAACATTTGATTTTCACTGACAGTTCACTAGACGTATATGGCCCGTTCTGTTAATACGCCTCTTCTGTTATGAAAATCTCTGTTTTTAATTTGATGAAGTTGTTCTGGCTGAGTACCTGAATGCCAGATATGAAAGGCAGCAGCAGAACTCCGTAGTTGCCAAGCCACTGTGGTGGTCATTTATTATTCACCACACTTAAGCATCCAATGACTTAATTCGCCACTCTGCTTTCTATGAAGTGTGGGTAGTAATTTTTTAACAGATTGAGAGCCGTGCGTTTGGGTAGCCAGTAAGTTAATCTCCCATTTCTGTAACTTGACCAGCATGAGGCAGCAAGAGTGATGCAAGAAGCTGCCAATGAATTCCGAGGCACATCCGAGGAAACACGAGTGGCCATTGCAAGCTGTGAACTGGCCCTTGCTCGGGGTGACGTGGAAGAGGCTTTGTCCCTGTTACGCAACATTGGGCCAGACCAACCTTACTTCCAACAGGCCCGAGAAAAGATGGCTGACATTTATCTGAACTACAGAAAAGACCCACGCCTGTATGCCAGCTGCTATAGGTATGTTAAACAAATCACACTTCATGGTTTCAACAGCACGACTGGACATGGACAGAGTAAAAAGGATGGAGTCTCCTCCTTCTTACTCTGTTCTTGTCCAGTTGTGCTGTTGCAACCATGAAGCTACAGAAACGCGCCCGATTTTCCATCCAGCCAAATCACACTGTCATGTAGGAAGTTGCCCTTGAGTTGAAATGCATTTCTTGCACTTGTTTTTCCCTCACCTCCTCACACTTGTTCAGGGAAATCATTGAGAAGTTTCCAGTCCCACAGTCCTACTTGATGCTGGGTGATGCTTACATGAAAATACAAGAGGTAAGCTTTGACAGTGGACATATAGCAATTTCTAAATATGAGTAATTCCATCTTAATTCCCAACCCTGTGAACAGAATCAGTGAAAGTATTATTTCTATTCTAGCCAGACAATGCCATTGGTGCATATGAGCAAGCTTTACGCAAAAATCCAAAAGACAGTGCAGTAGCGCGAAAGATTGGACAGGCACTTATCAAGACACATCAGTTTGAGAGGGTAAGTACTGAACAGTTTATCAGACTTTGTGTGATACTTCTTGGCATTTAGCCATCTTTCGGTTTCAGATTCCATATGACAGTGACTATCATTTTCTCTGTAAGCCCAAAACAATAGCATCTGCCTTGTGTTTTTAGTTTGTTCTATATCCTAAAACAGTGTTACACTTGCATAAGGTCTACGTGCCAAACACTTCAAATCTATGCCCGCTTGAAAAAAAACAGCAATTTAGGTTGATTGAAAATGAGTGGTGATAGGTGATGTACTATAGCAATCAGTATGAGCTACATAATGTACCAAGTGTATGGCAAAACACTCTCCCAGGTTGTGTAGTGACATTGTGTTCCTGACTTAAAGGGAGAGTGGTTTTGCTTTTTTTGTTTAGAACACTGCCTCTTCATGCCTGCTTTTTCCCTCTCTCCCAGGCTTGAGGACAAAAATATTTGTTTCACAAATTAAATCTGAGCAGACTGGTGGCTGCCTTTTTGTGCAAGCTGGGTATCAGCCATGCTTGTTAATATGAAAAGTGCCATCACCTCAGAATTTTATTTTTGGTTTATTACCCCTCGAAGTGTCCTCACAGATGTTTTCATATTATTGCTCAATGCCTGCATTTGCCCTTTCCTTCTTTCTGCATGCACTTGCAATACATGCAATATAACCGTCACTATGAACTCTCCATCTATCTGCAATATTTGACTGGTTGAAGTGCATAGGGCAATTATTGATGCATAGCTCACATTAAAGGTGGCCACCGTCTGTCCTTATTGTTCTTGTGAGACCAATATTTTACGTCTTAGACTGGGGGAGAGGGTAAGAGCAGGCTTGGATGATGTTTAAAACAGCAACAGCCACAACCTCCTTTTAGGTCAGCAACACAGGGCTGATCGGTGCTGTTATCCAACCTCGGAGAGCGTTTTACCACATGTGCATGCGTTGTAGCTCATACTGAGTGTGATAGTGCACTGCTATCTGTGAAGAAGAAGATGGCCCACAGACTTATCTCTGGCTTGGCTCAGGCTATCACATACTACAAGGCTGCCATAAAGTCTGGAGGACAACCACAGATGAAGTGAGTCCATGTGGCCCTAGTTCACAATTTGAATGAAATATTTTTCTGTACTGTAGTTTACAATGATGTGCTTTGTTTTCCCACTGTTTCTGACTGTTCTGTTGAAGGTATGATTTAGCTGAACTGCTGGCAAAAATAAAGAGATATCAGGATGCAGAAGATGCCATCAATGCTGCTCTTGGATCACTTCAGAAAGGTATGCTTACTTCACGTCTGGGAATTCCAAGGGTATATGGCAAGAACAGCAAATGTGAAGATGCTTAAAAATAGTGCTGTATTATGGAACAATAACTTTTCATACCACTTTCACTCTACTCAATCAATTTTTGTAATTATTATCGGGTTTTACGTGCCAAAACCACTTTCTGATTATGAGGCACACCCGTAGTTGGGGGACTCTGGAAATTTGGGCCACCTGGGGTTCTTTAATGTGCACCTAAATCTAAGTACACGGGTGTTTTTGCATTTTGCCCCCATCGAAAGGCGACCACCATGGTCGGGATTCAATCCTGCGACCTCGTGCTTAGCAGCCCAACACCATAGCCACTAAGCAACCATGGTGGGTTAATTTTTTGTAATGATGGTAGTTTTGCAAGATGTAGCATACACTGAAATGTATCATTAGAATTATTCAGAATGAATGGTATTCCTCAGAACTGTGACGTTTTTTGAATGCCGCACACAATATAAACAGTCAACACTGATGTAATATAAAAAATATGCTGTTGATAAGTGTGCCTCAACAGTTTCCTTTGTCCTGTCCTTTTTTGTTGTTTATAGTGAAGTTAGCACATGTTGACCATGATGTTGCTACATGACTTCCAAAATGCAACTTTTGTGCTTGCATGTTGTGTCTTTTCCTCCTAGAACCTGACCTCACAAGCTTGCAATGGGAATCCAAGTTCTATCTATTGCTTGCGCAAGTTCACCAAAATGATCACAAGGACGACTTGTCAGTAAAAGATCTTAACAAGGCTTTTGAAGCGCAAAGTAGGTAAGTGCATTAATTGAGTGGTAACCATTTGAGAACTACAGCTCAGTTAGTTGTAAGTCAGGTAGCTTTATAGCTTGACAATAGCTTTATCATAATGTAGACAACAGTGTAAGAATTAAATGCTTTTGAGCCAGGGAGAATGCTGGCATTAGTAAACACATCCTGAAATTGTGGTGCACACAAAACACATAGGTTGAAGTACAGAGCTACTGAACTTTCAATAACTATAGTACTGTACTCTATAAAATACTATGATACTCTTACAGTGGCTCTTTATCTGTTCATAGTAGTCTGATTAAATCTCAGCAGCTTAGATGACATGAAAATGATGTCAAATCAGACATTGCCTACGATAATCAAAAACATTTTTTCTTCAGGGTAATGCTTCGTGTGCCTCAGGAGCAGCCAGACTCCCTCCACGAACAGAGACAACTCGCAATTGTGTATGTTTTCACCTCTTGTCAACACAGTGCACCAACTGATATAGTATCAGGTTCTTGCAAAATTTATTTTCTGATTTCATTTCACAGCATCTGCAAAAGCCTTGCTGAGCATAGTGAGCTCAAGCGAGATTATGTTCCAGCAGCCAGGTTCTACAAGCAGGCACTCAGCTATGACTCTGCTAACATAGAGGTATGCTTTGAAGACATTACAGCAGTTCTATATGGCAAGTTATGCAACGGTTATCACACCAATAACATTAGGTTACCTCATTTACTATGTGTTCTCCTAGTGGCATACAAGTATTCTATGCATGGCGACGGCAACGATGGCTGTGCCATTTGTATTGAATCACCACTGCTTCCATATGGCAGAGTGCAGGAGCCAGGGTGTCTACCAAGTTGACATTTCCAAATTCCCTGAGTTTTCCAGGTTTTCCTTGAGTGCCATTGCAAATTTCCCTGAGTGATGCAGAACTATGTTTTATGTCAAGACGGGCTGAAAACATGTCGCCTGAGGCTGTCACTCCCTAGTAGGCACATGAAAAAAATTAAAGAAGCGACTTAATCCAATTTGAATACTAAAAAGTAGTGTTTATGTTATTCAAGAAGAGAATAGAAGGCAGTGGTTAGTAAAATGCACAGCAAATAAAGTGTCTTCGAAAAACATTGCAATGGAGTCGGACATTCTCAAATACGAATAAAAAGGAGATGCATATAGAAGCAAATATTTTCGAATATGAGCTATTCCTATCAACTGATTGCAATCTCAGTGGTATGAGGCCCGAATTCTGTCACAATTGAGATTCTCTCTCAACAGTCGTAAGTCAACCTCAACTGTTCTGAAATACTCTCAGCCCGCGCACGACGCCCGAGTGTTGTGTTTCACTGCTTTAAAGAGTTTATTTTGGTTTGGATGAGGGACACCTGCATCTCGGCATCAGCCAAAACTTTATTTTTTGAGCTCAAGCTCCTTCAAAACGGCGGCAGCAAGCTTCCTTTCCCGTTTATTCCTCAATGCGTAGTTCATTTCTGTTCTTGTCCTCCTTCCGCCACTTGTTCGCCCCAAGGACCATTTGAAGCATCTTGGTCAGTTGCACAGTCCACGACCGATTTTTCGAACTTCCTAGGGGCCGCGAAAACGTCCGAAAATTCGGCCAGTTGAAAAAAAAATAAATGCATGTCATTTTTTTTTATTCACATACCCTAAAGGCCCTTTACAGGCATTACATAGGAGGTTAAAAAATACAATAATGTGATCATATTGCATAAGACAGTGAACAATTAGAAAAGCATAAACAAACATGCGCTCAGGAAAACAGGGAACATATCTGTATAAAAGCAAGTGTTTGAGAAGACGCACACATGTGGACCACAATTCTCAAGACAATGGAAAAAAATACACTTCTGATAATCTATTAAGGACCAGCACAGAATAAGCACTTCAGTTTCTTCACAAATGCGTCGTAATTATTTTCGGAAACGATTTCTGCAGGTAGTTTATTCCAATGATAAATGGCAAGGAACAATGGTGAATGACGCATAAGTTTGGTGTGAGCTATCTTGGGTTGCAGTTTGAGGCAGTGGTCTAATCGGGGGAAAATTCGATGTGCTGGTTTGATATGAGATTCTAGCTGTGAACGTTGAAGGATTGTGATAAAGCTTGTGAAAGTGACATAGCAGGGTGACAAGTCTTCGCTTTTCAAGTGAGCTTAAATTTAGAGATGATTTAATATCTGTGATGCTGGAGTAGCGAGCGTATGTCCTTGTGATAAACCTAGAAGCCTTATTTTGAAGTGATTCCAGGGACTCAAACCGCCACAGGCACGTTCGAAAACGCTCTGAAGGCCTGTCGCTACACATATTAGACATATCGGTGCTCGTAATGTGACAGGAAATAACGGGTGCACGCGTGTATAATTAAGGAATACATACTGTGTTCCGTGGCAATAGCCCCTTCCCACGCTTTTTATGCTTCACTGCAATACTTTTGTGTATGCTTCACCAAGTAACATTTCTTTCAGAGGCGAAGCTGACTTTCAGGAACCGGCATTTTCTATGTCAATCGCGAGGATCACAAAGGCGGAGTCCATGCCATTGCTGGCAGCAGCTAATTCTTTTAACAAAAAACTCGGCACCCAACGACAAGAAGTTTCATAGCGAACGTCGAAGCAGCTAGGCCTAGCGTTGCCGCAATGGTGGCAACGGCTGCCAGCGGATCTGCGTGCGAGAGTGCCGGTTCGAGGTGGCGAAGTAATCAAAACGGCAGCCGTGGTTCCTTTGATTATTGCCGTTTCGGACCTGCCGTCACGGCAAAACGTCCGGAAAATCGGACGGCGAAGAGTTCTTGCGTCGGAAATTTCACACGTTCTGATACGTTGACTCTGTGGGGTACGTGACGGTGCCGCGAAGCCGTCCAAATTATAGGGAATCCGGAAAGTCAGTCCTTGACTGTACACTAGCAACTCCTCCAGCCGACGACAGGGCGTCAAAGACGATTCATTACGATTCCTGTCTGATACTCGAGCCAGCATTACTGCGACTTTCGACCCTTTCACTGAAATTGTCGCTAATTTTCCCTGATAGAGGCCCAAATTCCCTGAGTTTTCCCTGACTTTTTCCAGACTACTAAAAATCCCTGAGAATTCCCGGTTTTCCCGGTTTTCCCGGTTGGTAGACACCCTGAGGAGCAGAGCTAGCATTCAATTGCCAGTGTTGCCAGAATTGTTGAACAATGTAGAACTTTTTTAAGGTACAGTTTACGGATCTGTAAGAGTTTGGAAGAATTCAAGGTGGTCCTTGGGGTCATAGGCATGCACCACTGTTGGGAATTAAATGTCTGGTGAAGCATTTTTGATGTCTAATCTATGTGAATCTGCAATTGCACATTTACCGAGACCAAGAAAAAATGGTGAATTTGACACTAAATTTAAGTGGCAACTTTGACTGCCTTTATATCAACCCTTCGGTAAGCTCGTTTATTGCAAAGGGTGGTAAAGCTGAATTTCTCAGCCTTTTCCTTAGATCCATAGACCTTTTGTACTTTTACCTTTTGTACTTTTACTGACTTACATAAATATTGAGATACACAAACTTCTTTTTAACTATTAGACTGCCAATTACATGCGAAAAAAATTTAATGACCATAGCAACAGCCTTTGCATGATGGTCCATTTTTTCCCTAAAACTTTTATTTAGCTATGGAGCAATGTGCAGCTCCTGCACCTGTTATTGCGATTGAAAATGAAATACATCTGCCACTGTCATGCGCAGAAAGAGTGGATTCATTGGTGTGATGATTTTCACTGAAACCACAGTGTGCTGGCAGCCACTGATATTGTGTCCCTGCTCTGCTGCTAATGGTACACATGACTGTACATGTGTACCATTCCTTGTGGAACTCAATGAGTTTCGTGAACAGCTACCTAGACTCATTGGCTGCCAACTTGAAGAACTGTGTACCGCCTCAACTACTAAGGTGTGAGGAGCCACACTCAGTACTAAAGTACTGGTTGTGGCTTGGCGTCACATTTACCAAGTCATACTCATTACTTATTGGATTGGCCGACAGTCCTACTCGCCATGCATGTGGCTGTGATGAAACAATCACACCTTTTCTTTGTATTTGCCCACATTGTAACAGTGAGAAGCATGTGATATGCATTGCACTAAAAACAGTGGACAGACAACCTCTGTTAGAACAAAAGATACTAGGTCAATGGTTACAATGGACGTATGGGAAAAAGGCAACCAGAGCGCTAGTTTGCTTCCTGCAGTCCATTGGCCTGCGAGATAGGCTGTGATAGTGAAGCATGCCACCTCAACATATTGTGCACCAATTTATGTTTTGCTACTCATCTTTCTTCCTTCCTGCCTCTTTGAATCCCATTTCCCCCATGTGGGGCAGCAATTTGGACTTTCTTCTGGTTAACTTCCCTGCCTTTGCTCTGTTTCATTTTTTTTTCTTTAGCTGATACTGCCTGGTTACCTGCTCACAGTGGTGTTAATGTGGACTTTCTCACACTAGGACTATCTTGTATCGTGAACGTGGCACGAGAGCAAATGCAATGGCCAAAGCCTCTTAAATGCTCATATTCATGCTGAAATACACACAGCGTTGCAGTTAAGGTCTTTGTTGAACATGGCCTTGAGAAACTTTTATGATTGTTATGAGAATAGTACTGTGATGCAGCCACTGCACTTTCTCTGATGACCAAAAGCATTCTTTGTGTGCCATCCTGAGCATATTGGAGGGGCGACCGCTCACAGAAGAGAAGACATTAGGACACAATCTTAAGCATCATCTTCACTGAAAGCTATTAGAGCTCTGCTGCATTTCTTAAGGATGTCTGCACTGTGGCAACTGAATTTCAATGTGCAGTGAATGCCATTGCGTTTCCCACAATGACATTGTGTATCCCACAGAGCAGCAAACCAGTAGAAACCTGGGTGGGAGAGCAGGGGTGTTCTGTAAGTGTCCATTGTCCACCAGGGGGCGCCACCAAGGGCGTAGTCGGGGGGGCTTATCGGGCTTCAAACCCCCCCACTCCCCGACATTTTTTCGTACTGTCATGCACCGTCGACCAAAACAACCTTCGGTGCTAGAAATCATTCTAGATTTTGTCTAGAATGTCTTTTTTCACACACGAAAGGATATTTCTGGAGGAGCATTGCAAACTTGGGCTAGATTTTGTGGCAATGCTTATGCACTTGGAGTCACATAATGCAAGGAGCCTCATCCAAGCACAATATTTCAAGGGTGTTTTGATGGCAAGTGGGCTTGTCACGGCATCTCGCAGAGGCCGCGGAATCTGCGGAGCACATGAATTTCAATTTTGAAACTTTATGGGTATAACATTCTCATAAGCATTTGATGCGAAAGGCGCATTTACATTTCCAATGTCGTGCTTTAAATTTTCAATTCCAGAAATCTGTGGGTTTAATGCTCTTATAAACATTTGATGCCAAAGGTACATTGACTTTTCTAAAGTCGTACATCAGACTATACAATGAGACAAGCCCAATCAACACTATCAGGCAAGTTGACAAAGCACGCAGCGAGGTCCAATGAGACGAAGCATTGTGGTGGTTCATTTGTGCCATCATGTCACAGAAAATAATATGAGCATTTTTTCACCTGCGTCAAAGCATCCATGTCAAGACACTTCACCAGCAGAGACAAGTACGTTCTTATTAATTTTTTTCTACTTTGACTTTTATTCGTGAAGACACATTGACCATCTTCAATTTTCTTGTTCTCACTTCTCGCGGGCTGCCAGAGCCAGCCTGAGCACGCATGTGTTTATCTCAAGTTTCCCCGACCACCACGCGGCACACGTCGATGCGTGTTCGTTTTTCTCTGGCTGAGTGGATTTTGGCCTGACAGAGTTTTGGATACTTTCTGGCTAGAAGAAAGAAATATTCGTCACTCGCCACCATCACTGTGGAGTCTTGATGCATTGCAACACATTCGCTTGAGCACAACATCTCCGGAAAGTCTTGTCCCACCGGTGTAAGATACCGGGCGGTATGCGCATGGCTATCTGTGGACCAAGCATCTCAGGTTTTCTTTGATGTTCCTTCGGTAGCCACATTTGGTGCCTAAAGTAGGCATTCCGTTCTGGCCAACATGCTTTCCTTGGAGTTTTTTTCATTCTGGTGTCCCCACTCCACAAAAGAAAAAAAAAACGTTGCGTCGCAGCGAATTGTTGCATGGTGAAAGTTCAATTTTGTTACTTCTTTTGCGAAAAGTAATTGGCCACAGGACACATCATTTGCCGGGATACTCTTATTATATTATTACGATAGCAATTATATGGACACTCCAGGCACATTCCTGCCATCGCCCTCGCCCTCATGTTCCATATAAAGTCAAAGGGCGATAAAATCGTGACCCCGTGCCGCGTGCTGTATGTGCTGTGGGAGCAGATGGAGGGGGACGAGGGGGGGCCTTGAATTTTGTGATCTGTGAATCTGTGATTGTGCAACATATTTACCTTGTTTGACGCATTATATACAGTGACTTTTCCTTAGATACGTAGGTTTATCAGAGACTTATAGGTGCATTTAAATATCTTGTTGTGAGGTTTTGTGTATACGTGCAGTGAACTTTATTTCCAGTGACGCTTTTTTTTGCATTTAACAAGCTGTATCTTCGCATTTGTATATTCTATTGTAGCTTTGCATTTCTAATGTACGAGGGCAAGTAAAATGAAAGTGAACCAACTTGCCCTGCACAATAATGGTTCGGTTAATTATCTGCGAGGCATGCATGTAGCACACAGGCATCTCTCATTCACAAAAGTGACATGCAGATGTGAGGATAAATGTTCTTTAATGCTCCCATTAACTGGGTGGAACATGGCTGCGTGACATAATGGACACTCCAAAAGTTTAACAGCATGGTGTCGTGAGGTTTTTGACAGCTGAAGGTGTTTCCCAAAAAAGAAATTAGTTGCCGTATGGCTGCCGTGTACGTTGAACATTGCATTTCATTGGCCGCTGTGAAGCGTTGGAGCAAATGGTTCAAAGATGAATGTGCAAATTGCAAAGACAGTCCAAGACTGGGCCAAAGCCACTGTGCAATCACCCCCAACACGTTTGCAAAGGTTGATGAGCTGATTAGACAAGAACAGGAGGATACACTCTTAAAAAAAGTTTACACCCTTTGGGTTGTATATTGTCCCCAAACATTAATCGTCATCTCTCTTGCCCGCATTTCCTTTCTTTAATGCTGCGAGCCAGGTACTTCCTAGTCACGAACAGCTTGCGTGTTAGCAGCTTGACACAGCATTCTCGACAGGAAAGTAGCGAGCGCCAAGCTTTCGAGAGAGGAAACGCAAGCAAGGCGGATGACAATTATTGTTGTAGGACAAGATAAGCCCCGAAGGGTGTAAGCTCTTTTAGAGTGTAAGCACCAATGAACTGGCAGAGCGTGTGAACATCACAGTTCAGTTCACACTATAATTCATGAACATCTCGGTTATCAGCTCCTGTGTGCGCAGTGAATGACCAAGATTAGGAACCATGGCCAGAAGACTGAGAGGTTCGGCACTGCCTTGACTCATCTGATCGGGTATTACACTGAGGGTGACGACTTCTTGTCGGCAATTATGATTGGGGACGAATCATGGTGCCACTGCTATGAGCCTGGAACACGACGGCAAAGCTTACAGTGGAAACATTAGAACTCACCACACCCAAAGAAAGCAAAGGCTGTCATTTCTGCCGGAAATATGTTGACTTTTTTTTTATATCGTCAGGGGCCATCACTGATTGAATTTGCTAAACCTGGAGAGACTATTAATCATTTTTGATAATGTGAAACACCGGATCAGCTGCATGTCGCAATCAAGAACAAAAGACGTAGAAAATAGATGAATGGAGTCATCTTGCTCCACCACATTGCCCGTCCCCACGATGCTAATGTGGTTAACACAAAACTGGAAAACTTCAAGTGGGAAACGCTGTAACATCTGCCATACAGCCTAGACCTGTAGCCTTGCGACTTCCACACTTTTTGGGGCAAATGAAGAACCAGCTCAAGGGAACCACATTCGTGTAGACAATGACGTAAAAGAGTCGGTTACAGCCTTATTGAAGCAGCAACCCAAGAAGTTTTATGAGACGAGAATCACGCAACTCGTTAGTCAGTGGTACAAATGTCTAAATGCTCATGGAGACTACTTTTAAATAAAGTACCCAGTTTGTCATATATTTGCATTGGCTCACTTTCATTTGACTCACCCTCGTATATTTTGCAGAACTCCTGCTTTTTATATGTGCTCTCTTTTGTAACTATAGTTTCGGTGCAATTAGAATACATGGCTGGTGACAGCTGCTCCTGCACAATACATTGGAACGAAGGACAGTGTCATTGAGATTTTTCCCTGGCCGTTGCATACGTGAAAAAATGTAAACAAGTTTCTTGAATGGCAAAGTTTCATTAAAATATGTGTCTTCAACTTGTTCATTTCATGGCCTTCATATTTTTCATATCAGCGGCATGCACTGCTTTGCTGGTTTCGAACTGATATAGTTCTAAAGTTTGTGTGATATTTCATTTACTTATTAAATAGACAAAAAACATGGAAGCATTGATATCGGTTATGTCGGGCACAATTTTTACGAGTATATTTATTAATGAAAAAAATACATATTTTACTTGTCTTGACAGTATGTAGCATTCAAGAATTTGTTTGCTGCATCTTTGGCAATGGCAGTGCAGTCATTATTCATGTATTTGATCCCTCGACAAATTCTATATGGAGGTGGCCTAATGTCGTCAGCCTCCCCCTTCCCCTGAATGAAGTTTCTGGCTACGCCACTGGTGTCCACCAAGTGGACATGTATATGTTGTCTCCTGCTGAACTCCGGATTGGCTGGGGCCACCTATCTCCTTCTCACGTGTACCAACCCAGCCAATCAGGACTTCAGCAGCAGATGAAATGGACATTTCATCCAATGGACATTGCAACCCTTGGTTAAAACAACTTGGCATTCTTCATTGCTGCTCCTAATAAATGCCTAAAGGAATACAGGAAAAGCATACGTGACTGCTTGTTTTCCATTTCTCAGATTCTCCTGGCTCTTGCAAAGTTGGAGATGACCTCCAACAATCTTGAATCAGCCAAGCAGTACTGTAACACAGTTCTCCAGCTTGAAAAGAACAATGATACTGCCACACTGGTATGTTGCATGAATTGGTCTTTCATTTCCAACTAAGACAATGCCATTTGATGTTTAATTTCATGGTGAAAATGGCAGAAATGCTGGTAGTGGAATCAAAAGGTACATTCTCTCATTTGGCTTTCACGTTACTCCTCGACCATAGATGATGGCAGATCTCATGTTCAGGAAAACAGACTTGGAATCATCCATGTTTCATTTTCAGCAGCTGCTAGAGAGAAAACCAGGTGAGCTCATGGAATCGTTTGTTGATGTTTTATCATTCTTAGGATACTTCATGCACTTTCCAGGGGCTGTTTATTTATGTATGTATGTTTCTATCTATGTATATATCTATGTATGTTTGTATATTACTATTTTTCTGCCTACTTGGTCACTGGGTAGCCAGCGGTAGAATGTGCTGTTAACAGGGTAGGCCCGAGGCCTAACTAACCAGGCGGCCAGCCCCTCGAACTCGGATGCTCTCGCAGAGGCCCCCACATCCTATGCTGAAATTACTAACTTCTACGAGGAGACGAGACGCGTGTACCTGCCTCCCCACCCCGACCTCGACCGAGTGTAAGCCACCATGCTTTGCAGACTGCAGACCGATTCCGTTCTCAGTCATTCTAGGCTTTATTTAATCACTGGCGGGGATTATGACTCCGTCTGTACTAAGTGTGACCACGAAGTGTTTGCCACTTGGGCACACATTCTCTGGAGATACGAGGGTAACCCTCCCCCACAATCATTACTGCCTCCGAGGAGGGTTGGAATCAGCTGCTGACAGGAGCAGACAAGAAAACACAACTGGAACTCGTCTGGTGTGCCCAAGATATCACCCCCACCTGGAAGCCACATTATAGCCTACCTGCCCTAACTTCCAACCCTGCAGTGGCAAATAAAGTTGTTTCTCTCCCTGTACATACTTGCCCCTCTTCAACGAACCTCTTTCACTCCGACATGGATCACTGCAGACGCGGGTCTGGGCAGATACCGCTGCTCAAAGAATCTATTTGATGCCTTCCTGGAGTACTGGGTATTTGCCACTTGGCCTGTGCTAGTCTCCAATGAACCTCTTTGATGCCAATTTGGGTTACTGGGTATGTGTCAGAAGGTATGTGACACTCTTAAATGAACATCTTTGATGCCAACTTCAGTAAATAGGTGTGTGCCACTGGAAATGTACCACTCTACAATGCGGAAAAGATCCCTTAAATTTCTCCAAAGATGAGCGGAATTGAGCCCATGTCGCAAGCATTCCTCAAGGACAGCAACCCGACGCATTAGCAGGCTGCGCCACAGATGCCCTGGCTAGGTGCTGCTTTTAAATGAGCGCCTTTCACGCCAATGCTTTAGCAAGCTGCGCCATGAATGCACTAGGTATGTGCCGCTCTTCAATGAACCTCTTGCAAACTTGGGTTACTGAGTAGGTGCCACTGATTGTGTGGCAAGCGAAGGAACAATTCTCAGTATTCGCAGGCCCCGGTGTGCCAATCTTCTCATCTTAAGGCCATGCGTGGACTGTGCAGCAGTGCCACTAGATAGTGTAGCATGTCCAGAAAGTTGCGCAAGAGAGGAGCCCAGTTGCTACGTGACACATTTCCCAGGCACCATGCATTTCGGAGGTCACATGCAGGCTTCGCAGTGGCAGTGCTAGATGGCACCGAGTGTTCTTGGGGAAGCACGAAAGAGGAGTCCCATAGTGGTAGACATCTCATACATGCCTCGTTTTGATGATGGCAATACACTGTGTTGCCATATCGATTCAGTGCTGATGCATTATTATCGACAGTTAATTTGGGATGGATTCTGCATAATTTTTTCTTTTCCATTTCCCTTGATAAAGATTTTGCATATTCAGAAAGTAGAATGAAGCATCTGCGCATGGATACACAATTACACAAGGCAGTGTATGCTCCATCAATGATCCTGATCCTGAGAACATTCGGACAGAATGAAACAGCAGCAATGTGAACAACAATGAAAGAAGTTTACGCTGAATACGCAAGCTTGGAGGCACCTACAAATTGCTAACGTTATGACACACAACAGCAAGATAACATATCAGAAAGTGCTTCTAGCACGTAAAACATGATAATTTAATTAATTTTTAAAATTAAGATAACATAGGCAGCCATATTCAACCATGCTTTGTAGCCACATACATGATAACAGAAATAGTGTGCCACGTGGAAGCTCTGTTATATTTAAACTGTTTCATAAAGAGATTATGAATATTACCAATGTGTGAGATGAATAAATACACATATACTCACAAGCGAAATTTTGAAGTCCACAGAGGCCGTAGAAATTTTATTTCTTTGCAGCTTAGGCATGCAGGCTGAAATCAAGTGGTGCAGCTCGTGTGGGCCAGTTTGACTATCGCAACACATTGGGACAGTTCCATGTTGCATTGCTGTGCTATGAGAAATTGAAATTTTTGACTGATGTTGTGGTCTCTAAACAATTTTGCTCAAGAGTGTACATCACTTGTCACATGCTTCTAGGGTTGTCAAAAGTTTGTTCCAGTCGTAAAGCATATTTCATGATCTTTTTAAAATAGGATGATGGTTGATGCCCATCTCATTGCAGACTATTACCCTGCACTAGCCAGGCTTATAGAAGCCATGAGACGTCTAGGCAAGTTGGACCAAGCCGATCAGTTTCTCAAGAAGGCCAGCAATCTATTGCCACGCTCTGGAGTCAATGGGGGCTATTTCTACTGCAAAGGACTCCATGAATGGTACTTTTGCTAAAGTAATATTCAATATACAATAGTTAATATTTAAATAACTTCTCATTTTATTTAAAACATACAAATCTAATTCTTTGTTTCAAGTGCTACATTTTCAATGTCCTTTAAAGAAACATAAAAGATAAAAGTTGGAGCCAGGCTAGACCTGTGGATTATAGTTTCTTAATTTTCTAAATGTTTTTTCCATAGAAAAAAAAAGTTTAATAGAGGAAATCGAAACTAAAAGTTGAACTTCCAGTTTTTGTAGAAAAAACAAAATTGTGCAATGTGACATGCGCAATCTATAATGTCTGCAGGCACCAAGACTAGAAATCCAAAACAAGAATAATTTGCAATTTACACCCCTAACAAAGTAATACCAGGACAATGTGGAGTCTTCAGCCAAAAGTACCTTCATAGGTACTTACACACTTATGCACACATGCACACTTATGTTCATCTTGAAATCTCATGTCTTGATAGAGCAGCCAACTGCAAGCCACTAGGCTGCCTAAGAAAATATTACAATTGCTGTGCAACAAACCTTTATCTTAAGGTTTTTCACTTGGTTTAGGTCTTATCAGCAGATATAATTTAGGTTTCAGCAGACAGTGAATGAAAATATGCCTAGAGTACACATCTGTTCATAACAAATCATGGTTTTGTCCTGAATCATCCATGATTTAGTTTTAGATGGTTCAAGCATGTAATTCACATAAAAATTCAAACAAGAATATGGTGTATGAGAAGCTTGAATACTATGAGCTGACACACAATTGTGTGCTTATGCCTGTCCAGGTACACAGGAAATCCAGCTGGAGCCATGAAAAGCTTCAACAAGGCCCGCTATGACCCAGATTGGGGCCTCATATCAACCTACCACATGATAGAGATATGCATCAATCCAGACAATGAAACTATTGGTGGCGAAACATTCGACAATGGTGGGATCATCACAGGGTAAGGTATATAAAGTGCAGCTTACATATTAGAGATGGATCATGCTATTAGGTAAACGAAGTGTAGCCAGCCTCAGCATTTTATGAAATGTACATCAGGGCACTGCTCCTCATAGTTCAGTATTTCTGAGGAGGTTTGTTTTTACGTGACTAATTTGTGCCTTCACTACAAAGTGAGAAAAATGAAACGACAATATATATTTTACTTATAAAATACTGCGGACAAGAAGTCCAAACAGGGTGAGCAAAATACACAAGATTATTTACACAGAACAGGATGAAACAAGCGTGTAACACGTTTCTCACACAAATTCCTTGGTCATACAGTAGATGATTAAGAAAAATTTTAACTTGATTATAATACAGCTGTAATTAATACACGAAATAGCAACATTATCTACACGAATGGCATACAGGTCACGGGCGCTGGGGATATGGTTCAGCTTATTCCAGTCAGCTATTGTTTGTGGAAAAAGAGTATCGAAAAGTGTCAGTCCTTGTGAAAATTGGTGTTAGAGAATGAGGGTAGTGGTGTTGAGTGGGTCTGCTTATCAAGGGGATATGTATTTTGTGGTGTCTTAGGCTAGCCTGTGATTAATTAAGTTTGGGAGAAACTCTAGCCAACTTTCTTCGAATTTGTAATAGTTCAATGTCGTTTGCAGTTAGCAATGCAGTAGCGGAGTCAGTAGCCTTAAATTTACTGTAAATAAATCGTACTGCTTGTCTTTGAATTCCTTCTAGGCTCTTAATGTTAATTTTTTTGTGAGGCTCCCAAACTATGGAAGCGTACTCCAAGTTTTGGCCTAATTAAGGAAAACTAAGAGAGTAGTTTAACACCAGGTGGAGCTGTATTGAGTTTGTGGCGCAGAAGGCATAGTTTCCAGAAAGCGGCACAGCAGATGGTATTTTATATATTGAAATGCTTCCCCCCTTTTCTCTCTCTGTCTCGCAGAGACGGTGCTAAGGTGGACTACCACGAAGGAGCAATTCAAACTGCAATGAGACTTCTGACTGTTTGTTGCTACACTTCTGGCATGCTTTCTCCGGTTAATAATAATGGAACAAAGAAACAGTGCACTTTTTTTTCCTTTAGGAGCTGAGACCCAAGATGTGCAATGACTCAGACTTTCGTCTTATGAGCAACTTCGTGCTCTTAGCCAAGAAGTCAAAAGCTGATGCTGAAATCGCCTTGAATGAGTTCCTGCAATTCAGTTCCGAAGAACGAAATGTAAGCTAAATGTTTCTATGAACACAGTAAACACATGATGAAAGTATGCAATTTTTTTGGTAGCCACATGCAATGTCCCTAGCTGCAAGTGCTACCTTGTGTTAATGAGGTACCTAGTAATTCAGCTGCATCTGAGGTTAGGTCCATGCCATTAGTAAAGCTTCCTAAGGATAGTTCAGCAGAATGCATTGACAGGTTGGTTGGTGTGTGTTCATAATAAACTTTTAGTGCAAACAGGATGATACAAGGAGGAGACAGGACAAGGAACTTGTCATGTCAAGGTGTTGCGTCTTGTCCTGCCTCCTTGTTTATTATCATAACCAAAGAATATGACCTATAATTTAACTGAGTATTAAAATTTGGCAATGAACAAACTGTAGAGAAAGTTCAGGAAACAAAGTGAACTATTGTTCCATTTTTCATAATCTGGCAAACCACTTATGTGGAAGCCCTAAAGGTGGAGGGAAGTTCATAAAAGTTCATGAAAATTGTCATCCACCAGTCTTACAGCACGAAGCAGCACAAATGCACATGTGCACATGCACACACACACAAACACACACACAAAACATACCGGTTTTTTGGAAAGGAAGCCTCGCAGTTGAAGAAAAATTTGTTCAGGATGAATTTTCATTCAACTGCAATGCTTTCTTTCTGAAAAAGTGGTATGGGTTTCCTTTGTAGCTTCATGCTGCAAGATGGATAGATGACAATTTTCCCTTTCTTTTTGCTTTGTAAGTTGATAGAAGGAAATTTGGCATCCACTTGGACGTACCTAGAAGCTCAAACGGGAACCCCTGCAGGCGGTCCATGTAATGCGTAGGGGTGTCAAGGGATAAGAAACACAGTTGAGGATGGCAGAGTAATAAGGTGGCACAATGAGATTAGAATGTTTGCAAGCATAGGATGGCGTCAGCTGATCCTAGTTGAAGGCAATTGGAGATGCCTGGCAGAGGCCTTGATCTTGCAGTGGAGATAAATTATGCTGATGACTACAATAACATTATATGGACAATTAGCTGCATAACATTTGGAGCGGTCAACATTTGTTGCAGTATATTTGTGTTCCCAATCATGTGCTATCACTTGGTGTGACAATACAAAAATTTCTTTGAAGTGCTCCTCCCACATAAGAAAGAAAAAAAGAAAGCAAGACCGTAAATCAGAGGGGAATACATATTGTCCTGAATTGTACAATTTTGAGGATGTTACCTCATACGAGAAACCATCCACTAGGATATACTTTGAAGCTCCAAAAGGACACTTCCTCAGAAAGGAAGCTTTGAAGCAGGACAAAAATTCGTTTTGGTCCAAAAATGAAACCCAGAGCTGGACCTCCCTACCAGAGCAGCCACTTTACCGTATCTGCTAACAAGGAGGCCTATAGTTGACAGTGTGCCATTGAACTATACAGGTTGTCCCACATAACTTGAGCCAAAGCTTTAAACATGAAAGGCACTCCAGACGCCAGTTGAACTGAATGCATAATGTTGGCACTGGCCTAGAGTTATTCAGGCTATTTTTTATTTTCCCCTTAAATAACAGATTAGTTATGTTTAATTAATCAACTTTTTAAGTATTGGCTGCAGACCCCAAGGGCGATACGCAAAGTTGTAGAGCGCCTTGGGAAACCTCTCAATAAATTGTTTATAACACGATATATCTCACGTGGTGCTTTTTTCCACGTTCCAAAGAAAGCCTGTGAAATACTAAAAAATGCCATGTGATGGGGTGCTTGCACACTGTTATTGTGCTGCTCTCAAGTGTGCGATGGATGAACAAGGTCGGCTGCAGCGAGATGGCCCACAACAGGGCATTATGCCTGGTGTAGGTATCTCGGCATGCGGCTCTTATCGCATGACGATGCAAATGCACACTGCTGGCTGAGCATTGCCAAAGTGATAAACTGTCCAACGCCACGAAAAAGAAAAGTAGAAAGCAGCATTTTGATCCTGCTTGAAAGAAGAAGGCGAAGTGTGTGGGAACGATGGAAGGCGATGATGCCTGGTACAATTTTGCCATTGTACACAAATGACCTTGTAGTAGTTTTCAAATTGAACGATGATGCTACAATTTTAAACCTTGGGGCTCGAATAGCAGCGGATAAATCACACGGGGACAAAACTAACTAATGGTAAAAAAACCTTGGCTATATTCAAGAAAGATTACGCATGTCTTCTTCAGAAGATGACTCTTTTTGCACTGGCCCCGTCCACTCTCTTTCTCACACTTACTGTCTACCAGACGCTTTTTTTTTATCTCGCAACCCGCACATGCGCATCACTTCGTGGTCACAGTATCGGGTGGCTGCATCTGGCTTCACACTTGTGCACCGTGACTGGCGCATCAGTCCCCGAGAGAGTGTGCCCGCAGGCTGCTCCAGTTTACCGGATGTAGATCATACCTTATGTACCTCATTTGAACCAATCCCAGCTCCCAGCAAACTGCAATATACCCAGTGCTCCTCAGGCACCCGTATCACATCATGTTCTCCACAGCAACGCTATTTGGCTGTGACCAACGTTGCTCAGCACATATGGCTCACTCGAATGAGGAAAGAGCGGATATGGTTTTGGCTCTAGGCGCGTCAGGGGTGCGATCTTGTACGCGTTCCAAAATAGAATGGAGGCGGTTAGTTCCACAGAGCGGCACACGATTGGTTAATTTGAACCATGACGAACGCCACGTCAATTGTGACGTGATATCTGCTGTCAGTCATTCAGTGTGGTCTGCTATCGGACGAACGCAACGGAACGGGCCACCTATTTCGTGACATAAAGAACGGGCCGCCTCCGTTCGATTTTGGAATGCGTACAAGATCGCACCCCAGGTGGACATAGAAGGCGCACAGTCGAGCTATTTCAACGCTGGCATCCAGGTACGCGTCCGAGCTCAATGACGATTGTGCGTGCATGTGAAATGCCCAGACAGACTGGGACTTTTACTAAGAAACGACATAAATCTTCAATCCTGGATGAGGACTTGGAAACAGATATTCAGCCAAAGTTTTCTTCAGACCCACATGCATGTGTTCGTAGTGTGAGTGCTGAAGCTGGAGTGTCAAAGTCTTCAGCGTAGAGAGTACTTAAGAAGAGACAACTTCATCCATAACACGTGCAGCTGCACCAGATGTTGGAGCCCCACGATTTCCAAAATCGAAAGAACTTTGCAAACTGGATCAAGACGGAAGGGAACCCAGGCTTTGTCAACAAAATACCGTGGATTGATGAAGCTACCTTCTCACATAATGCCCAAGAGAACATCCACAATGCTCACTACTGGAGCGACGAAAACCCTCACTGGGTTTTGAAGACACGTCACCAATATTAGTGGTCAGTTAACTTGTGGTGTAGAATTTACGGTGGCACTATCATTGGCCCCGTGCTTTTTGATAACACGCTTACAGGCAAAAGATACATCAATAACATCCTTGATGGGGCACTTGAGGATTTTCTTTGTGAAGTTCCATTGGCTAGGATCAAGGACATTTGGTATCAGCATGATGGCGCTCCCGTGCATGGCAGCAGCAAAGCTTGCAAATGGCTGCATAAAGTATTCCCGCAGCAGTGGAGCGGACGTCATGGGCCCATTGCTTGGCCAGCACAGTCGCCAGATTTAACTCCCTTCAATTTCTGTCTCTGTGGCCATGTCAAGGATTCAGTATACCAGACGCCAACCACAACATCAGAGAACCTAAAAGAAAAAATAAGACAAGTCTGCAACTCCGTCCCTGATACCATGATCAAGAACGCCTTGAAAAATGTGCCTATGAGATGCTAAATGTGCATTGCAGCAGATGGTGACCTCTTCGAACACGCATTAAAATCAAAGGGCGCTTTTTGAATTGAAATTCGCTGGAAAATAACTCTGGCCCTAACGCTGCCTCCCCACTCAATGCCATTACACTTCATCGGCAGGCTGCCAGCTCTTGCCCATTTCAAGCATAAAAAAAATAAAGCTATGTTCTAGTTCTCTTTCGTCTCCTTAGACGCTTTATCGTTTTGGCAAAGCTCGGCCAACAGCACGCATTTGCACTGTCATGCGATAAAAGCCGCATGCCCAGCTACCTACACCAGACATAAGGCTCTGTCGCTGCAGCCAACCTTGTTCATCCATCGCATGCTTGAGAGCAGCACAAAAACAGTGCACAAATGCTCCGTCAAGTGGTATTTTTTCATATTTCGCAGGCCTTCTTTGGAAAGTGAAAAAAAAGGATCACGTGAGATATATCGTGTTGGAAACAATCTATTGAGAGGTTTCTAAAGGTGCTCTACAACGTTGCGTATCACACTTGGGGTCGGTAGCCAATACTTAAAAAGCTGATTTATTAAACATAACTAATCTGTAGTTAAGGGGAAAATTAAAAATAGTATAATTCATTTTGTGGATATATTATAGTTTGCCTAAAAATACGGGTTCAGAATTTACTTGGAAACAATCAGAAAATGGACAGATAACATGCACCCAGAGATATCAGTCAATCCTAAAACTGCAGTCCACAGGAAGTGGTAGTGATCAGATGACATGAACAGCCTCCAAGTCAGCAAATTCAACTTTAGCAGAGCTAGTTGTGCTTTCCCCAATTAGGAGGGTCTTTTTATAAGTGTACACACATACCAGAAATGCCCATATTAGGCAACCAACGAAACAATTTGAATGGCATTAGTTGCATTCAAAAAGAAAAACTTTAAAAGTGAACTGCAAATAAATTTTGGACTGCTTGAAAAGCATAATTGAAAATAATGTAGACATTGAGGAGCCTCCTTGCAAAATTTTACATTTAAAGCATGAGTGGGACCGTTACAAAAAGTGAGCAAATATAGTCATTTTTGATATCGAAACTGAAAAAATAACAAAAATAAATACCTCCAGAAGTCCAGCTCCTGATTCCACAATCTCTGCACTGTATTTCAGAGGGACCACGTTGGTGCCATATTAGGCATAGCAACAGCCCAGATGATACTCAAGCAGGTGCCCAGAGCCAGAAATCAGCTCAAGCGGGTGATGAAAGCGCCCTGGAACTTTGGGGTCAGTGTGAATGCAACAAACTGTTCTAAATTTGAATGTAGAAGTGTATGCCATAGTGACAAACCAAGGTTTCGTTCCTTTCTTTCTTTTTATATATATTTATAGGATGCAGAATACCTGGAGAAGTGCTGGATTCTTCTTGCTGACATTTACATCCAGGTATACTTGAAAGAGCAAATGGGTGTAGCTGATATTGTATTTGAGATTAACCACTTCCATTCCATAGACGGCTGCATTAGTTTGTGAATTTCTGGCAACAACCAAGTACAAGCTCAGCTCATCGACGATACTTTCATTTTTTTGTATAGTGCTCTTAAGCTTCACTTATGCAACAAGTGGTTAAGATATTGTGTACATAAATGCTTGAAGTATTGTTTACATCAGAGCTGCACAACACACTTTTTCTATTGCAATCAAGCCTCATAACTTCTGTATTCTGTTTAGAACAGCCACACCTTCCTTTACTGCCAAACACAGCTGCAGCCACCACTACTTGCTGAAAGGCAAAAGAAGGCAAACAGCCATGTTTGCAGGGGCGAGATTGCACAAGCATTTTGCTTTCTTAGCATTCGCTTGAACTCTTGCGATTCACTGGCACCACATTTTCTTCGATGGTCGTCTGCTCAGTGAAGCGGGAGCGCCAATTAAACACCACCTACTCAGTGACATAGAAGGCAAAGCGAACCTATGGAAAGCAAGATGCTTGCATGCTCTCACCTCAGAGTACTGATATCCAGCGTTTGCATTTGCTGCCACACCTTCTATCATCTTCATAATTTCTACTACCTACTTGAGTACCCTTGGTCTACAACTGTCAGCAATGCATTAAACATATTTGCAAAACGAAGGTTTGAACATAAGTGAGCTATTTTTTTGCAAGTGGGCATCTGTTGAAAACTTGATCATGAACAACTGCAGTAAGACAGGCCTCCACAATTATGCTACGAAATATGGTGCAACTTCATGCTGTGTGTTCTCCTGTTACAGTCTGGAAAGTATGATGTGTCAACTGACCTTCTCAAACGTGTCCTGCAGCACAACAAGGTGAGCATGTTACAACTTCAACATGCAATTAAAAAATGTTTATTCACTGGTCACTTCTACTTCAAAAGCTCATAAAAAGAAGCTTCAAACACAAAGTTGGTTTTCTTTGCTATAAACTTGGGGGTGCACCTAGCAGCTGCAAATTATTAGCTTATAATACACTCATAAGACGAAAAACTTAAGACGTAAGACGTAAAACATAAGACGAATATGCCACTATCATTTGGGATCCCCCATACAAAAAAAGATATAATAGAATTAGGAAAAGTACAGTACAGTAAGTAAATAATGTACAGAGACGTGGAGTACACTTTATATATAATAAATACAAGAAAACTCGTTACCCTTATCAACTTATTAATGACAACCAACCGTATCCAACCTTTCCATCTTTCCATATAAGACAAAGGATCACCCACTTATCCTTCCTCCACCAACTAATTCAGGGCAAATTAGGCATTTCTCCCACCCCTTAGTACAGTTTTTAGACACGCGTAGAACTCATCATCACAATCATAGCTTAACCCCATACTTTGCGCATACTAATGCTTTTAAGTTTTCATTTTTTCCCGAAAACTACGACTGAGTGGAATGCCTTACCTGTGAGCGTACTAGCGGCTGATGACTTCGAAAGGGCATTTCATGATATATTTTAGATAATGTATTTGGTATAATGTGCAAACTTTACTTAAATGTTCATTCCAATTATGTTTGTCTGCCTTTGTATTGATTTTGATGATTATATTTTGTGCACTCCCTGCCTCGACTTAAAGCAAGGTCTGCATTAGTGTAAATAAAAAATAAATAAATTTTGTGCTATGTGTTAGTGGATAAAATAGCTTTACTAACACACATGGCTCAAAATCTTTCATGTCATATATTTTCCGAAATAGTGTCCCAGTCATTATTATTATTTTTTTATGCATTAACAATGTTCACAGCACTTGGTGTAGTATATTTTGCACCACCATTAGGGAAAAAAAGGGGTGGAAAACTGGCATTGAACAAAATAACTTCCCCAGCTGTTCTTTGCGGTTGCACAAAGTAAGTAACTGGAGAGCAGAGCCAGACATGTCTGTGCAACTACTTCATTGCTTTGAAACTTGTTCTAAACATCTTGATAGCAAGGACACACTAACATGGGCAACTGTCCATAACGAAAAAAAAAAATAATAGGGGGGGGGGGAGTGCTGATTAGAACATAAGGGGAATAACATCGATGCTTTATTCCAGCCCAAAATAATTCGGCACTTATCATTCATGAATGCCTTCATGAACACTCAAACGCTCACTGAAACATACTGGCAAATATCAGGATAGGAGCCATGACCGAGTATGAATGCAAAATTAACTTGATTTTTCAATAAAGAATAATAAAACTTGGATCACTTTACTGCTCTAGTTCTAGTAGATTAATGTGCATGAATGCGACAAGGAGAACTGGACTCTTATGAAAAATTTCAGAACAGCCATGATTTATAATCAGGTACAGCTTGGCCTCTCCTTGTCATCCGCTTGCAAAAATGGCAGTGGCTTTACTAAAAGATAATCCTACTGGTTTATTGGGAGCAAGTTTTCCTCTGTGGCAGATAACTGACTTTTGATTTCTTAATTAAAATTGGGTGTGCATTTTCCACAAATCATTTAGAATCAACTAACTTCATTGATAAGTTGCTTTTCCTTGCTCTGCCATTGAAGCATGCATTCATCTGGAAGATCAAGGGAATTTTTCTTGCTATGTCCGACACCTTAAACTATGATCCACCACGAAGCATTATGACTTATTCTGTCATTCTTTTGTATGGTAAAATCTGGCGAACTTAGAATGCAATTCAAGCACTTGCTTGTCAATTCAAGCAGCCCCTCCAAAACGATGAGTGGACTTCATCATAATATGAGAATCGATCTGTGAAGCCTACATGCAGCTTTTCAGTGTAGAAATGTTACGCAAAGAGCCATTCATGAATGGCTGGTTTTCACTTGATAAAAATGACAGAAACTTTGTCTCTAGAAACTAGAGCCAATAGAAACCAGTGATGAGTACACCTTCAGACAAGTGAGAAACCTGCCACCTGCAACTGAAATCTCACATGAACTTCACTATTTTTTTTGCTCCTTTACATGTTGGCACCCTAAGTCCTGCACCAAGGCTTACGAATACATGGGCTACATCATGGAGAAGGAGCAGAGTTACAAGGACGCTGCTCAATACTATGAGAACGCTTGGAAGCAGGGAAGTCAGAACAACCCAGCAATTGGTAATTCTGCAACTGCTTTTGACCGCCAATTGGGAGCACTTGTGTAAAGTTGAGATTGAGCAATCCAAACAAGACAGAAGCTTGAAGTAATATGGAGTCAAAGTAATCGGCAGTGGTCGAACAAGGGGCCGCAAGTGTTGCCCAGACGAAGACTGCCAAATGTCACCTGTTGCCATCGGAGCGACAAGTGACAGTCGGCAGTTCCCAGTTGGCAACAGTTGCTGGCCTGATGAAGGCAGGTCCCCTTGTTGAAGTGCTCACTCCAACCTGATATGTCCCTTGTTCAGCAACTGTTGAGGCTTGGCCGTTGGAGGTGAGGCTTGGCAAGAAATAGGTCAGCTATACTCATGGACAACTTTCTGTAGCAATCAAGGGAAAGCTATGGAGGTAAAGCTTCTGCACGTGTGTTACGAGTATTCTGGCACAGCTTGAGAGACGTTTTGGTTTCTTGGAACATATGCTAAACCAGTGTAGCTTCCACGTGCGACTGTTTTGCATGCACCAAAATGTGGAAACGAAAAAGCAGAAAAATAAGTCAAATTGAACATTCATTGGTGAATTTGTCAATCTTGCTTTTTTTTGGGAGCCCTCATGTATGTGCTTTAAATCGAAAGCATTCTCTTTATTGCCACAGAAAGTTGTCTGCGAGTACAGGTAGTTATGATCTGCCTATGAAGCATGTCATTCATATATAGCTTAGCAAGCTGTTTCTAATCTGACAATATGAAGTCACAGAATAGTAGTAATGTGACGAGATGGCATTGATAACATGCCTCTTAGCAACATTTCACAGACAGGAGACATTAAGGATCTTCTAGAGATGAAACACGATAAATTTTTTACGCTTAAAAAAAAAAGAAAGGCGATAGAGAGAGAAGTGGAAAGAAAGGGGGAGGGGGCAGAGAAAAAAAAGAAAAAGGAAGTTTGACTCTATAGTATGTTTGACCACTTCCCAAATTTCTTTTACTATTTTACAGGCTACAAATTAGCCTTCAACTACCTCAAGGCCAAACGATACACAGATGCCATTGACGTCTGCCATGTCGTAAGAAAAAGAAATTTATTGTCATACTATATTCAAGTGGTGATCTAGAAGCATTACCCTATTCATTACACTAATGTACTGCACAAGTGCCATTCTTCTCGGGAGCTGAAGTTGCTAAGAACTTAACAGTAGCTGATAAATTTCGCATGATACATAGCATAATGAGAGACAGCTGTGACAAGTTTCTTAAGTGAACAAATTTGACTGTTAACACAGAAATGTCTCGTGCGAAGAATTTCACTCATTCATGACCAGTCTCTTGTAAGCAAAACCATTGAAAACTTTACTAAAGCTCACTCTCTGCAGGTTCTGGCCAAGTACCCAAGTTACCCAAAGATAAGAAAGGACATCTTAGAGAAGGCACGTGCAAATCTACGCACTTGAGGTGCTCAATGTTATCATAAAAACCAGTTCGACTTTCTCCAGCAACTGTTTTCTTTTTCTTTTTATTTCCTAAGATCATGTACAATGTCTTCAATGAGTACGGCTACCTCGCATGAGTGCTCCACGAAGCATCCCCTTCACTGAGCACCGCCTTAGCCTCTCTCATAACGTATGGAATCTTCTCGTAATCGGGTAGCGACTTCCACTGCTCAATGTTAACCTGCAAGAGAAGCAGAACTCGGTTGTAGCCGGTTGGGCAAAAGTTTAGCGCATACTCCCTACATGTGTTCAGATACTGTTTGCATAAACAACAAATTATGCAGTTCACCTTGGATTTGCATTTTGCACTCCCAGGCATGCATTATTAAAGCAACTTCTAACTTCCTGTCATTGACACAATGACACTGCATCAGAGGCACCACATATATTAAACCAACCTTAAGGAGATCATTAGGTGACCATGCTGAAGACATCACGTAAAAACTTAATACACTCAAACACTGATGTAATGAATTATCATAAATGTAAAATGTTTCTCGCTCATAGTATTAGCCTGTGACAAATATAATGAATATAAGCAATGAAGGTGTTTTTATGTTGGGTGCAACCTCATAATAAGAAGGTTCTATTATAAAGACCACAAACAACTCCTTGATTTTAAGGTGTTTAGGAGGTTCTTATTTTTTTTAAATCTGCAGTTCTTGCAATCAAGGCTTAGGCAGAGCTGCAGTTAGTGTGCTCATAAAAAATAGGACTCAGTGAAACTATATGGAGCACGACTTTAACATGACCACTTGATTCAAAGTGCTTTTGACATTTATGTCCATCATTCGGTCTCACTATGACAAAACCATACCTTTAAGGAAATGACAAGTAGATGAGAAACTTACCAAAAGTGGATGGTAGCCCAGTGTTGCAAGATGCCTCAGTTTGGTCACAACGCTTCCTTTCACAGCCGACGTGTGTCTCCAATAACTTTGGTAATTTGCAGTCAGCACAACCAATCTAAGAATGCAGAAGAAATCGGAGCACATAAAAAAAAAAACTCCACAAGCAAAGGAAGTTCTGTCTTTTCTATACTTCTGCCAGCAGCTCTAAAGCTAACAGATCTCTCAGAAAAGGCATATACTAGTTAAGACAAGCTAGCCTTAGCTCAGCAGGCTTCATCAGAAATTTCTTTTTATAACACTGGATAACACTGGCCACCTAGGGAGCACTGTACCAAAATGACCTTTCAAATATGTTCATTATTAGAAGAACTAGGATAAATGAAAATGTTGGCAGGAAGTAAGGCTGCCTCGAGAGGAAGGATGCAGACTTTTATTTCAAATTTAAGTTTTTTTTTTTGCACAGTGTGGCAGTTTGATACTTTGCAGAAATGATTGTGAGCACATGATCTACGTACCACACTTGTCTGTTAGAAATGCCCAGACCTGGTGATGGACTGTTCACTCACTTCTGAATGAGTAGACCTGTCAATGTTTTGACGGTATCTGTGTTGCCTTTAAATATACTGTGTGTGCAATCACTGCATTGTGAAATTTACATCTAAATAACTCCATATCATACTTCCTCTAGTTAAAGATGAACATTGATACCCTGAATTGTCAAACCATATGCTATTTATTGACAAGCATTGTTGCAAGTTCTGAAAACTTTTTTAAGTGTGCAGAGTGTTTGAGTGGTGCACACAACAGGCATAAATGTGCGCAGTATGAACTGATTGAGCAGACAGCAACATGTAGCGAGAGATCACAATTTCACAAGGCTGTATAACGAACATTGTTACTTGCCGCTGTCTTACTTCAAGCTCCTGTAGTTAAAGCACAATGGGAATTACTATATGTCAAGAAATGGACATCACTAAGTAAGGAACAGAAAGAGGTGTCTAATGCTCACTCGCAAATTCTATGCTACACCTCAAGATTATACTGTTTCATACATATTAGGCAATGCTACAAAAGCTAGAGAGTCTTCTGTCAATCTGCACATTCACAACTAAAAAGTAGTGTGCCACATATAAAAGCTATACAGTGTCTTTTTAGACTATTATACAGACTTTTTAGAAAAAGGGTATGAGCTTAGCAAACGTAGCGTTATGCACAGGAATTACCAGGCTAGGCAGACATACTTTGCCGCTAATAGTAATGTGAGTTTCAGAAGACTAATAAACTTTATTTAATTAACCTTTTTATTAGACCCTTGAGGTAGTTGTTTACACGACAAACTTGGAGGCAGTCATTTTTTAATGCACCTGCATTTTTTTTTCATCTTGAAAATTGCACCGAATTTGAGATATTAGAGACTTTTAGCGTGTCCGGTATTCGGGCAAGCGTGGGCAGTTTTCCGGTTTAGCGGGGGCGTCAACGTGAGCGGCCAGATTGGTGGCGCCAGCTGGTGGCGCAAAGCTCAACCACACAAACACAGAGCTAATTACTATATTCTGCTTAGCTGCTGGCGTAAATTTTCGACAGTGGCGTAATCGTGTTCACAATTACGCCGCTGCCAAAAATTTGCACGAGTGGCGAAGCAGGATATGGTGAGTTACTGCAGTTTTAGCTATGCGTTTGTCTGGTTGAGCTCTACAACACCAGGCGCTCTTCACCGCTCCGGCCGCTCAAGTTTACGCCCCGACCATCCGGTAATCCGCCCAAACCGCTCTTGTTTACCGGAATAGTGTACAAGCTAAAAGTCTCTATTTACTATCACCGATTTCAACGCTCCATCCAAGCAATATTCAAACCGAGCATGCATCGCTGCTACGTCAGATGGAAACACCCAGTGTTGAAACATGTGACAAAGGTTGAATGATGCAATGTTGTGGAAAATACGGATACGGCAAGTCACGGCGGATGTTTGTCAGGCTAAACGAGCCGTATCATCTATCGACATCTTAAGGGTATTCTAACCCAAAAATTTAATAACAGCCCCCACAGTAGAACCTCCATGCAACCGCTTAAAGAGGTAGTCATTACCCATAGTTAGGTTTTGAAATGGCTTGTTACCACAACTTGTCACCATGACTGTCATGTTTCTATGGCAACTTTTGCCATAGCTTGATGCTGGGTGCTAAATGGATTGTGCTGCTAATGAAGTGTAGAACCAATGTTCTGCTTTAGGGGCCCTTGATGATTTTTTTTCCAAACGTGCTTTAAACAATGCATGTGTGTGGTATACTTGGTGTGCTCTCCTATATCACTGAAATATAGTTGAATGTTTACAAGATGGACATGTATGTTTGCTTCCGTAAATAACACTTTTGGGTCCCATTACCTTGAGGTTGGTTGCCCACAAGGTGCCCTTTGGTTTGAATCTTACTATAACAATACTGTTATAGTAGAATATCAAACACAGAACCCAGGGCTATGGCAACATCAACGTCAGCTTAAAAATATGTTGGCACTGTAATTGTTTATCACTACTGTTATGAATGTCAAAACGACAGAGAGAGCACTCACGCATGTACCCACAACAAAGTACAATTGTTGCAGGTTGTGTAAGGTAATCAGTACTATTGAGGCATGACCAACGGACACTTCAAGAACTAAAAGAAATAATAAACAGCTACCACTGTGAAATTGTGTCACGAGTACTAGTTCACAAATATACAACTTACATCTTAGCGTCTTCAGGTACTCTCAAATCTTCGATGTAGGAATAACCACCTTCAGGTGTTGACGCCATTTGTGTGCTCACAGCCATTGGATATTCGCCTTTTCGCATGACCACAGCAAAATCTGAATGTGTAAAAGATAAAAGAAACACAAAGTGCTTTTAGAAATCCTTCCTTTCCTTTCCTAGAATGCTTCCTTTCCTTTCCTAGAAAATGGGTACACCTCTTAGCAGCCTGTGGGTGCCAAGGCAATGAGACGCTACTTAAATATATATACATATTAAAGGTCATTGAGCTGCTTAACTATTCCAAAGTTGGCTATTTATACTAAAAATTGGGTACAGAAATTTTTAAATTCAGATGTCTTCAAATGCCATGTTATTCAAGGTGGTGTTGGGCCACTGACTCCAAGGAAACAACATTATATAGTCAAGAAATTTGTGCTAAAGGGGAACTTGCAGCCTCTTCAGATTTATCCCTGAATGTCAGGTGTTTGCAGAATAGCCCATAAAACTTTGTGAATGTCTTGAATGTGACTTCCATTAATGCCATTTTTCCAACTCTATAGAAGCAATGCGTGTGGCATTTATAACATGCCCTTTCAGGTTACTGTAGCATAACGTCATTGTTTGAGCAATCAACATAGGTGTTTGCATTCTTTAAAGTTATTTGTGATCCCATTACCTTAGAAGTTTGATTAACAGCTCAAGGACACTAGAGGGAACAGAAGAGAGAATGGAGCACTGACTTCCAACAGTCTTGTCGGAAGTTAGCACCCAGTTCTCTCATCTGTTCCCTCTGGGGTCCTTGCGCTGTTAATCGAACTTTATAATCAAACTTCAAACTATGTTTTACCAACAACCCCAATCTTACACCCTTCTTAATCCCATTGCCTTGGAGTCTCCGTTTAGTGCTTTTTTGAGTCATTTCTACTACAACAATATTGGTCACAGTTATAGGCATAAAAAACTAGCTTAGCAGGTAGGGTGACAATAGGCGGTAAAACATATGCTCTACAAGAATTTTTTAAAGCTACAGCTAGTACCTCCCGACCTATAGAGTCCACATACAAGGGCAACTATGCAGGGTTATTAACTTATTTGTAGTATCTTCAATTAATAGATAAATCTATTAGTATAAATAAATTAATTAAACAGAACTATGGAGGTAGTGAAACGTAGCTAGTCATGTGGTGTGGCCTGTGAGCAAACTGAAAGCTGAAGGAAACCGTAACACACATCGCTGCAAAATAAGCATCCCGAACAACACCTCATTCTGCCAGTCGCACTCACCAATGAAGTAGCTGTGCCTTGTCCAGAGTCCCGCAGCAACAAACTGCGCTCCTCCGAGGGCAACTTCGAGGCACTTTTTTAGGGGGACAAGCAAGCTGCTCTCTTCAGCCACTACTGCGATGGCTTCCTTTCGGAGCCTGTCTGGTAAGACTGGCCCTTGATACTCACTGAGATCTATGCGGGCGCATTGCTCCAATTGGAGCAAGTTGGTTAGCATGGTAGGCCACTTCTTGCTAGGTACTGCCAGGAAAAAAAAAAAAACAAAAACAATGATGCAAAATTTCTCAGCAGCAAAGTTAAATTTAAATAGGCAGCCAGGTGGAATGTCCTGCCAACATGTTCTCAGCATGGAGTCACTCAGTGCATGCACCTTGCTCTGTGTGATAACCACAGTTGCAATTGAAACATGTAACATGAGGCATTTGCATTTATCAATCGCTACTACCACATGGAACATGCTTCAAACCAGGATTACTGTGTGCTGAGAGTAAAGTGCAAAATGTGCCTAAATAGTCCTGCGGAAAACATTTTGTTTTAGAACTTCATCTAATGTAGCGAAGTAACAAGAATAAACAAGAAGCTAAACATACATGCCCCCAGTGGCCGTTTTCTTAAGCTAGTGGTCAAGCTAGTACACGAGTGAGGCCAATACATATATTTGACTATGCGTGACTTAGCCTGACTTTGTAATGACATTAAAGGTAGATATTAGTTGCCTAATGGTTCACTTAAAAGAATGCACTCAAAGCTTGCACGAAGTTAATAATATTGTAGCGAGATATAAGCTATTCTTTGTCATCTGTACATGATCATCATCATGTGGGGCTCATATGGGGTTCTTCTTCATCATCGCTTGTGGGGCTGGCTCTCGAGTGTGATCCGTGCTGTGGGCGTGATCGCTTCGCCGTATCTTCGAGTCGGAATAAACGTAGTGACGACTGCTACGTCACAAGTGGTGGAGTGTGCTTTTCGGTCCTCCGTCCTCTGACTCCCCGCTCAACCTCCTGGAGCTTCGATCGGGTCGCCGATTGTGCCAGCTGTCCGCCACCATGTCGCAGGACGAGCCAACAGGCACTTCTACTTCCACCATCTCGGCCTCGGCTACCCCGGCCTCCCCGTATTGGGTTGTCAGTGGACACCAGCGTGATCCCCATCTGTTTGCTGGACTTCGCGGGGAAGACGTCGAAGATTGGCTGGACGACTACGACCGAGTGAGTTCGGCTAACCGTTGGGACGATGCGTCCAAGCTACGTCACGTCGCCTTTTATCTGACCGGAGTGGCCAAGACTTGGTTTTTCAACCATGAGGTTGATTTCACGAACTGGGGCGCTTTTAAACAGCAGCTCCGCCAAATCTTCGGCACACCGGCTGTTCGTTCCGCCCTCGCCAAAAAGACGCTCGACACTCGCAAGCAACAAACCGGTGAATCTTACACGTCGTACATCGAGGATGTGCTTGCTCTTTGTCGACGGGTGAACCCGGCTATGACAGAATCAGACAGAGTTCGCCACACCCTCAAAGGCATCGGAGCTATTGCTTTCCATGCTTTAGCCATCCAGAACCCCGCTACCGTTGCTGATATCGTCGCTACTTGCCAGCGCCTTGACGAACTCGAATCAGTACGGTTGCAGCCAGACACCACTCCGAACACTACTGCCGACGACCCTACTTTACGAGCAATGATACGCGCAATAATTCGAGAAGAGCTCCAGTATCTTGGCTTAGCCGCAGGGCCTATGACTTGTCATGCCTCCGATACCAATCTGCGAGACGTTATCAAGGAGGAATTGGCGTCCATGGCTGGTGCAGCGTACACGGACCCTCTAACCCCTAGGGCCCCATCCACGTACGCACAAGTAGCCGCAGCTACTCCAGTCATCGTTCCACCGATGCCTCCAAAACCAACACCGGCCCCCATCGCGTCCATGACTACCAGCGCACCTACCCAAACCAGCTATCCGCAGTGGCGTCCTCCTCGTCCCATCTGCTACTACTGCGGCTATCGTGGCCACATAGCACGTTTTTGCCGCAAGCGCCAGCAAGACGAGCGTCGCGGATATGACGTATACGAACGGGATGACTTTTCGCCCGGAGCTACTTTTCAACGTTTAGGGAGCTTCCACGACCAACGCCGTCCTTATGGTCCACCACGCGGACGCTCTCCATCGCCTACTGTAGCATCCGAGACGGCTCAGCCGTACCGTCCTGCGAGACGCCGCTCGCCGTCCCCCCTTCGCCGCTCTACGTCCCCACTAAGACCTGCTTCTCAATTCGCCGATCGTCGTCCGGAAAACTAAAGTATGCAGCTTTTGGAGGAAAAGCTGCATCGAACGACAGGACAGAAATTCCTCCATCGCGTCCGTGCAATGTGATATTGGTTGTAATAGAAGGTGTCCAAGTAGAAGCTTTAATAGACACTGGTGCTAGTGTTTCAGTCATTCACTGTGAATTGTGTTCGCGACTTCGGAAAGTTACGACCCCCTATGATGGACCTACGCTACTCGCTGCTCAAGGGGCTGCCATTCGACCTATCGCCATGTGCACAGCTCGTATTTCTATCGATGGACTTCTGCATTACGTACAATTTGCAGTGCTAAGTTCGTGTGCGCAACAGCTCATATTGGGATGGGATTTTCTTTCTACGGCCTCCGCCTCCATCTGCTGTGGGCAAGGCGTTCTCCACATGACCGACACGACATATTCACTTCATGCAGATGACGCACGACTTCACTTTCTTGCTGCAGAAGATACCGCGCTACCTCCTCGCCATCAAAGCATTGTGACTATCACGTCTGATGTGATTGACTGTGGCGACGTGCTTGTATTACCATCTGCACGCTGTCTCGCAAGAGGGATTACCTTTGCATCAGGGCTGGTTAGGTTTGATCATGGCTCTGCGCTTCTCTACGCTACAAACCCGACATCCGAAACAATTCTCATCCCTAAAGGCACTACATTGGCTTCCGCCACCGAATCGGAGTCTATATCTGTTGTTTCATTTAAACCAGCTTCCTCTGAAGTTCCTTGTACCGGACGGACCGCATCTCCTTCAGCTCTTGCAGCTGCCATCAGTTCCGACCTGACACCTTCACAGTCACAACAATTGCTTGCTTTGCTCCAGAAACATGAAGCTTCGTTTGACGTGCATTCAGCTTCGTTGGGAAAGACTTCGATTACGACGCATCGGATACAGACAGATGGTACATCCATCGTGCGCCGTAGACCATATCGCGTATCGCTAGCCGAGAGGAAAGTCATTGACGAGAACGTCGCGGACATGCTCCAACGGAATATAATACGCCCTTCTGCTAGCCCTTGGTCTTCCCCCGTTGTTTTGGTTCGGAAGAAAGACGGCTCTGTTCGATTTTGTGTCGACTACCGAGCACTTAACAAGATCACGCGCAAGGATGTATACCCTATGCCGCGAATAGACGATGCCTTGGATTCCCTGCAAGGTGCCGAGTACTTCTCCAGCATCGATCTACGTTCCGGCTACTGGCAGATACCTATGCATGAGGACGATAAAGAGAAAACAGCGTTTTCAACACCAGATGGGCTCTACGAATTTAATGTCATGCCATTCGGCCTCTGCAATGCACCCGCAACGTTCGAGCGCATGATTGACACCGTTCTTCGTGGCCTGAAGTGGAAGACGTGCCTGTGCTATCTGGATGATATTGTTGTTTTCTCGTCAACTTTCTCTCAGCACCTGCAACGTCTGGATGAAGTTCTCACATGCCTTGCCAACGCTGGACTTCAGCTAAACACCAAGAAATGCCATTTTGCGAGCAAGACGATTAAGGTACTCGGTCACATTGTGAGCAAAGATGGCATTCGTCCTGATCCTGACAAGGTTTCGGCAGTTCGGCACTTCCCTCGTCCCGAAAAGACCAAAGATTTGCGCAGTTTCCTAGGCCTCGCCTCCTATTTTCGCCGATTCATACGAGGCTTCGCCTCCATAGCGTCACCTCTGCACAAATTACTGGGTTCTAATGTTCCCTTTGTGTGGTCTCCCGAATGTGAATCTGCGTTCGCCCATCTGAAGCGCGCTCTCACATCGGAACCAGTACTACGCCATTTTGATGAAGCTGCTCCTACCCTCCTGCATACGGATGCTAGTGGTCATGGCATTGGTGGCATTCTCCTACAGCGAGACGACGCTTTAGGGGAGAGGGTCGTCGCATACGCAAGTCGCGTTCTGACAAACGCCGAAAGGAATTACACCATCACAGAGCAGGAATGCCTAGCTATCGTTTGGTCTGTACAGAAGTTTCGACCTTATCTTCACGGCCGCCATTTCACCATCGTTACAGACCATCATGCATTGTGCTGGCTTTCGACGCTGAAAAACTTGTCTGGACGGCTTGGTCGGTGGATCCTTCGTCTACAGGAATACGACTTTACTATTACCTACAAGTGCGGAAAAAAACACCAGGATGCAGACGCGCTTTCTCGCTGTCCGCTTCCTACGACGCCATGCAATGGACCTCCAACTACCATCCGTGACAAGCTTTCGCATGACCCCTCTTCACATGCTTTCTTGTTGGCCCCTGTAGACGAGATGCCTAAACACGACAACGGATTCTTTCAATCTCATCAATTGGCGGACTCTTACTGTCGGCGCATCATAGACCACCTTCAAGGAGCTTCGCGCCCACCTAACGCCCGCCTTCGTCGACAGCTGACGCAATTTAAGATTGACAACCGCGTCCTGTACCGTCATGTCTATCACCCTGACGGTCAGCGCTGGGTTCCTGTCCTGCCACGCTCTCTACGTGCTCATGTCCTGCAGGCTTCTCACGACGACATGACTGCTGGTCACCTTGGTTTCCAGAAAACCTATGACCGCATCAAAGGTCGCTTCTACTGGCCTGGATTGTCCGCCAGTGTAGCGAGGTATGTCGCTTCCTGCGCCCTATGTCAGCGTCGAAAGCTCCCTACATCAGCTCCAAGCGGACAACTGCAACCGGTTCCTTGTCCGTCGCAACCATTTGAAATCGTTGGCATTGACCTGTATGGTCCTCTTCCTGTGACTCCCACCGGTAAACGATGGATTGTGACAGCCGTTGATCACTTGACACGCTACGCCGAAACAACTTGTGTGAGCTCTGCCTCAGCCTCTGAAGTTGCTGCATTCATACTTCAATCCTTAATACTGCGCCACGGTGCTCCTCGCGTCCTCCTGAGCGACCGTGGAAAAGCATTCCTCTCGCAACTAGTAGACGAGGTACTCAGAGCCTCCGGAACCACCCACAAGACTACCTCCAGTTACCATCCGCAAACTAACGGCCTCACAGAGCGATTTCATCGCACGCTGTCAGACATGCTAGCCATGTACATCGAACCGGATCACAGAAACTGGGACGCAATTTTGCCATTCGTGACTTTTGCGTATAATACCGCGGTTCAACGCACGACCGGTTACTCGCCATTCTACCTTGTCTATGGTCGTTCGCCCAGTTCCTGTCTTGACGCCTCTTTCTTCGCGCCAACTGTCAATCAATGTCCATCCTCCTGTGAAGAATATGTGTCCCGCATTCTGCGTTGTCGCCAGCTCGCTCGCATCAACACCGAAGCACAGCAACAGGACCGCAAGCAGCATTACGACGCCTCTCATCGCGTCGTGTGCTTCCGCCCTGGCGACGAAGTGCTACTCCGGACACCAGTTCGTACTCCTGGCTTGTGTGACAAGTTTCAACTTCGGTTCATCGGCCCCTACAAAGTCTTGGAGCAGACTTCCCCGGTTAACTATCGCGTGGTACCAGTTATTGTTCCAAGTGACCGCCGCTGCCGCGCTGCTGAGGTTGTCCACGTGTCCCGTATGAAGCCTTTCACGCGGCGTTCGCCGCCCCTTTGAATTGCGGCCAGGATGGCCGCTCTCGCGCGAGGGGACATTAGTGTAGCGAGATATAAGCTATTCTTTGTCATCTGTACATGATCATCATCATGTGGGGCTCATATGGGGTTCTTCTTCATCATCGCTTGTGGGGCTGGCTCTCGAGTGTGATCCGTGCTGTGGGCGTGATCGCTTCGCCGTATCTTCGAGTCGGAATAAACGTAGTGACGACTGCTACGTCACAATATGTTTAATAGAAATGTCTTCCTAATGTTGTTCCTACCCAAGCTTGCAAGCAGCTACCACACAAGGAACCTATTAAAAAATACACAGAAAATGTCAGTAGGCATTATCTATGCGTGTAAAAAATAATTCTACAAGGTGAAGTGCGTTTTGCCATAGTCTGCTGCAGCTCCTTGATCTCTACATTATCTCTACTGTTGATCTCTAGAAGACTCACTAATAGTGCACTGCCAAATGTTTTTGTCACTTCGTGCCCTCTCTTTTACAAATTACTGATAAACAAACATGCCAGCTCCATTGACCATTCAAAAATTCTTGAACACAGGACACATGATCCCATGGCTGGGTACGTATCAGAGTACGTGGATGACTGACTGTTTGTAGAGTGGGTTATAAAGGTCACCATAGTAGAGGGCTCTAAACTAATGGTGACCAACTTAAGTTTTTTAACCCCTTACCTTTCAAAGACGAAACATATAAATACCCAGCAAAAAATGTTTATTGTCTATCTATGTGTGCAAAACACATCAATATAAGCATAATCAACAAAAGGAAAAATATCTTGTGGAAATTTTTTCAGCAATGGGAGGAAAACTGCAGGCAGGAAACTGGAAGTGGGCTTCACCCCAAACCACCTAAGGCTTCATCTGGAATTTGTACTGGCAGCTCTCGTCATATGTGAACCATGGGTGTACATTTCATTTGCTTTACACCACGTGTGCGACACCACTGCAGCTGGAGATTTGAAATTGGTCTCTCTCTTCTGACAGCGCTTCAAAAAAAGGAAAAAAAAGTGCGCCACATGCGAAACTACTTCTTCATCCTGCATTTCTTCTCCAGACCAACAAATGACACTTCCTGCCTGTCATTCAGTGTTGGCCAAAGACATTTAGCTAGAAACTTTGTACTCAACACTGAAACTCTGCAACAAAAAAATTTTATTCTGGTACACTCTAAAACAAAATTATCTTGCCGCAAAGAAAGTATCTTGCCGCACAACAAGAAACGTCATCTGTCTTGCCCACATTTCTTTTCTTTAACGCTCCAAGCCCGGTACTTCCCAGTAATGAATGGCATGCGCTTTATCAGCACGACATAGCATTGCCGATGGGAAAGTAGCGGGTGCAGCGTTTTCAAGAAAGGAAACGAAAGCAAGGCAGATGATGATTATTGTTGAGTGGCAGAAGTACACCCCAGAGGGTGTACGTCTGTCTGAGAGTGTGTGTTGCTTGTAGGCAACACTCTTCAAGAAAGGGTTAAAGCAATATTTTTTTAAGCAATAGTACCATTCTGGCTTATTTTTCATATAAACAGGGTGACTCCAACCTATGAGGATCACGTGCTACCATTTAGCAAGAAAATCTTCCTCGATAAAGGACTAACGATGTAACAGCTACTACTGTCATCTATGGAGTGAAAGAAAAATATGCCATATGACGGCCTCTGTACATCACAAGCCATTTAGAAAGAGGTGAAATACCCATGACAGGGGGTGCTTTTTATAAGCCGTAAAGTTACAAGCAGAGCTTGTCAAGATGCTTAAAAAGTTATAAGTTTACCTAAAGCTCTTCAAAGTTCATGTAAATCTAACAACAGAAGTGTTTCTGCATTCCACCCTAATCAAAATGTGGCTGCTGTGTCAGGGAATTGAACATGTGACTTTGTGCTCGGCGGCAGAATGCCATAGCAATTGAGCCACACGGTTGTTGTTTCAACACAAGCAGCTAATACGGATACTACACATACATTGTTGGATTGATGGACGTGCACATATGGATACTACACATACAAGAGAGAAAGAAGGGGCTGAAAAAGCAGAACGGAGAGAACCACCATGCAACTGCTCACCCTTGAACTTTGCTTTGTTGAGGAACTGCTCATCAAAGGCCCGCTCCAGCAACTCCTTTGGGAAACAGTGCAGCCTTGCCAGATTTGTCACAATCCTTGCAAATATATGCGGTGCCACAAGTTCCAACGTGCCAATCTTTTCCTGACAGGATGTCAAAATGCGGGCGGCCTCACGAAACAGATCAGTCTGCTTTGGACAGGCAGCCACTAAGTCCGCGAATGACACCACAGAGACTCTCTTATCTTGGGTGATGCTTTCTTCTTCCTTGATGATGCGCTCTGCCAAGTATTCCGACAGGCATGGTGTGGCATATTCATGCTTGTAACAGCAATCAAGCACCAAACTCAGCTCCGACAGTGGCCAGTGGTTATCCATACTGCGATGCACAAGGGCTTCAAGAAGACGTGACGTCCGAGGAGTGTCACGCATAAAGCTGGCAAGAACAGCCCTGATAGTCTGGCAAGTTGAAGGAAAAGCATAAATAAGAGAAAACATGATCTGCTAAAACTGTTTGTATGTCTTTCTACATGTTACTCTTAAATGTGATTGCCCTGGACAATTTGGCAACATGATTAATTTCTAATGATGATTGCTCTGAACTGGTGCACTGAGGTAGAATTGTTCTTTTTCCTCCTCCTCATCATCATCATCAGCCTGGTTACGCCCACTGCAGGGCAAAGGCCTCTTCCATACTTCTCCAACAACCCCGGTCATGTACTAATTGTGGCCATACTGTCCCTGCAAACTTCTTAATCTCATCCGCCCACCTAACTTTCTGCCGCCCCCTGCTACGCTTCCCTTCCTTTGGGATCCAGTCCGTAACCCTTAATGACCATCGGTTATCCTGCCTCCTCATTACATGTCCTGCCCATGCCCATTTCTTTTTCTTGATTTCAACTAAGATGTCATTAACTCGCGTTTGTTCCCTCACCCACTCTGCTCTTTTCTTATCCCTTAACGTTACACCTATCATTCTTCTTTCCATAGCTCGTTGCGTCGTCCTCAATTTGAGTAGAACCCTTTTCGTAAGCCTCCAGGTTTCTGCCCCGTAGGTGAGTACTGGTAAGACACAGCTATTATACACTTTTCCCTTGAGGGATAATGACAACCTGCTGTTCATGATCTGAGAATGCCTGCCAAACGCAGGCATTTAGGTGCTCCTCAAAGGAGCACCTAAATAAGATTTCAGTCTACTTTTCTCTCTCTCTCTCTCTCTCTCTCTCTAACAGAAAGCTTTTGATTCAGTGATCACAGTGTGACTGGACATCAGACAGGACATGGCTTTCCCAGATGCTGTTTACAGTTTATGGGGCAAGGTCAGGGTGACATCAACTTTTCAGCTTATGTCACTTAGTTGCAAGCAGAAGTGTAGAAGCAGTGGCAGTGCACAGAAAAAGTTGCATATACTCTTAAGAACAACAGGGGTAAAGTGTCTGGGACACGGTGGCACAACAAAGGATTACTGGCTCTTGCACATATTGGAGTGACTGGCAGGCATTGTAAAGATACATGAGGCTATGGTATACAGTACTTTGGAATCCAGTGCTAGGAAAACACAGAACAAGACAAGGAAAGACACAACACACTGCTTTGTGGTTTCTTGTCTTGTTCCATGCTTTCCTTGTGCTGTTTTGCACAATGCAACCATACCAACTTGCCAAGTGTACCATTCTGCTATAGTAGTATATCTTTCAGACTGGTGCCCATAATGTTAGTCATCAAGCTGGGGTTGCAGTGTTGGTTAATTTCTTTCCAGGATATCGATTCTCATTTGAATTGGCAAGGTAATCCAGTGAAAGCAGGCTTGACCTAACGAATGGCAAGTTTCCTGTCAGAGTTAAACTCCGTCCCCAGCTATGGCCACACTTGCATTGACTGCATTCAATTTGCAGCCAAACACCTGATGTGTAAATATTCAGCGAACAAAAAGCACCGTGGAGAATGCACCTCCGCCAGGAAGAGGCTCCAAGCTATGAGGAGTGAATCTGATCACTCATTGGGCTAGAAGACCACTGCATGACCCTGAAGTATCTCCTGCATATTGACAGGGAATCTGAGCTCTTATACTGGTTGTAAATACTGTTGCTCACAGTGTGCCTTCCCTTTCCAAGACACTTTCTTTGCCTTTCTTGTATTAGGCCATAGAGACGCCCTTAAAAAAACAAAATGTGTCTTCAATAAATCAAATTTCACATAACCTCGCGCTGAAGTGTACGACAGGGTGCCCATTGCAACCGGTTTCAAAATGTTGCAAAAGCCACTGTACAATGCACCACAGAAAAAAAAAAGCAGTACCAAAGACTTAAGAGGCTTGAAGAACAAGGAAACAAACAAAAAATGAGCACATGACAATGAGACCTCTTTGTCTTGTCCTCATGTCTTAATTTTCTTTTCTGTTCCTAATCTTTTCTTCAAGTAGAACATGTGCGAGTTAACCAAGCAATTTCTGCTCAAACAATCACAGAAGGCCCCGACACATTACGCATCAAGGAGAATTATAAAAATTTGTTCACCTTTATATCTGGCTATGAGGAGTGCATTTATACAAAAACAATTCAATTATAATTGCGTAAATAATAAGTTACAAATTAATTAATTAGCCATTCAAATGCTCAACTACTCGCAACTGAAGACTCACTCTAGGATATAAAGAACACTAAATGTGGGCTTTGCATTAAGTTTCCCACACTTAAATCAGAATCTGGAAGTATCGAAACGAGTATATGAAAAATGATCAGTTGTTTTTTCTGGGGTTAAAGGAATGCACACTACTGCTATGATATACTGAAAGGAATACGTACCTTGGGGGCGTATGATGATAAGTTATCAGCCACAACTTGTTCACCGCCTCTCAACAATTCCTTGACACAGGGCACCAGGAAGCAAGTTGAAGGATTCATGCCTACAGTAATAACAATTGTGGCTGCCTGTTCTGGGTCCAAATTTGGGAGCTGTGAAAGCAGGCTGACGGCCAATTTCTTTGAATGGAGAAATGAAAACAAGAATTCAGAAAATGATGATTTCAGTTTTCTGGGCCTAGTAAGGCATTACAACAGTAACAAGATACTACAAGTCATCACATGATGATTTCACTAGACAAACACAGCACTGCAAGATAATTTTGTCTCCTTTCAGCTGGCATTCTATCATGAAGGCATTATTTGCACTAAAGGCTTGGTGGCCTATAGTTGCAGTAGCACTTTGACATAACGAAAACGGACATAACAAATGATCGGAAATAATCAAGTAAATATGTTTCTTCCCAATGTCAGCCTGTAATGATCACATGCTTATAATGAGAATACTAGATATAGCGAACATATATTTGTGTTGGATATTACCTTGTTATAACGAGGCTAGACTGTAAGCATACAATAGCATAAATTTGGCCCTTGTTCGTTAACACACATTCTTCACTATCGCCATTATCATTAGAGCACTTAACGTTATCAAAAACAATAACATGCAACTATATCAAACAGTTCTAATCTAGTATCACCTATGCTTCTTGAGTAGCTTGGTTATGAGGAGCATGATAGATTTCCTAGCATGATACAGTCCAGATGCATAAAATTAAAAAACAGACTTTGGATCAACAACAGGCAGATTAAAACACATACATTTTCAAATCATAGCAGGAAATCACCAATTTTTACCTAATATAGTGCTCTGACTGCAACCTTCAAAATAACTTTTTCTAAGGTTGAAAATATTAATGGCTATCTTTGGTGCCGTAAGTACATGAGAGTGAAGTCTCCAAATGCAATTATATGAAACAAGAAGTGGTAGTACCTCAACAAGAGTAGGATCCAGCTCTTTCGTATAAGCAAACTTGAAACAGCGCACAACATCATCAATGTTGGTAAAGTCCAACTGAATGGGCAGTTGAGCTTGGAACACAAGTGGAATAGCTATCTTTAATGCGTCTGTTATAGAGGAGCTTGACTTCTGCCACTGAAGCAGCATGTCCACAAATATAAGTTCTGACAATGTCAAACTGTTGATGCTGTGCTTCAGCATCTGGCCAATGGCTTGGACGAGGGCAGTGTTGGTAGGAATCTGAAGAAGCGTGCACAGCTTGAGCAAGGACAGCACTTCTTGTGCCTCATAATATCGCATCCGCTTAAGTGCCCTGTTGCATAATTCTCGGAAGCCCGGATGAGAAGTCAAGCTCTTGAAGTCCACTTGTTCAGGCTGTTGCCTGGAATGAAACAACGGTCTGAGTATTAACTATAGCAAGCAAACATACTAACGTGAGGCAAATCCTGAGTTACAGCAAATCCCAAATGAAGTGACTGACTGAAATGAAATGAAATGACTTGCTGTTGGGCAAGTTGGTTATAGTCTACATAAGGCATTTTAGTGCAATTTAAAGAAACGAAAGACCTGAGAAGCCAGTGGACAGTGTGAGCGCTAATCTGCTGCACCTGCGTATCTGTCAGATTGAAAAAAAAGAAGCATGGATGCCAAAGAGACAAGCCAGGTCGTACGTTAGCTGTGCTACTGGTGTTGTGTATGAAATCTCGCTTTTGGTGTGGGAGGACCTATGTAGGTAATGCTTGGAGATGTATTAAAGACTGGGCACAGGAACATGAATTGTCTGTAAAGAATAAATGTAATGTGCATTTACCTGCTCACTGCAACACTTGCAAATACGTACTACGGCTTTATAAGAAGATACGAGGCAGACGTAATGACATGTTGGATGGGAGCTGTTGGAAAAAGGGCCATGAATTGTATTACTAACACAGCAGTTTATTTTTATCTCTTCGGTAGTGAATTCTATTTTTTTTTTTACATGACCTTTTGATGACGTAACTGCTGCACATATGTACATTTGGTAGTCTTTTTGCTGTTTTCTGTTTCCAAAATAAATCAGTTGAACTTAGGGCTTTCCCTGTCCGCTGTGGTTTTTCTTCCCCTCTTTCTCAGTCCTTTTGTTTCCTTGATTGCGCTAAAACGCCTTATGTATCCCAAATGACATGCAGACACCCACACACAACAAAGATATATGTACCAATTGCCACACAAATTTTATCAGTAATTAATATGCTAAAAGTCCTTCAACCATCACGTAAAATTCAATTTGGGCAGATCTTTACGCGGGAAACATGTATGGCTTTACTAAGATTTCAATGCCAACTGCTGCTGTCCTGAAAGTCACCGAACAGAAATATTTTTGCATACTGCAAACCCTTCAGCTGTTCTTGCCGTTGTTGTGGATTCTACTGTGTCACCTAGTGTACAAGTTACATATGGCCTGCATATATTTTATTACCATACATATTTTTGGCCCTATGAGGTGGTTTTTTTTTTCTTCATTTTCTTACTACACACGCACACACACACACAATATATATATATATATATATATATATATATATATATATTGTTGTTTCTACTATGAGAAAAGTAGTAGTAGTCACCATTGTAAGGTGACATCTATTTATGTTATGTTCATTTAAAACTATTAAAGGAAGCATATTACCAAAACGCATCAATCGATATAAATTCTGTTCTTACAACTTACCTAATCGAATCGTGAAGGCACGTAAACGCTGTCAGCACTTGGGCATTGTTCATTACTCGGTGGTGCTGAACGACTAGCTCGAGAATTCTGTCAACATTCTTGGCCCTCTGTAGTTGTTCCGCGAGGATATCTAAAACACACAAAGTTTGAAGCCGTTGACTTGCGCCGTGCAGCCAAAGCACTCGCTGGAAAATCGAGCAGATCTGTTACCTGCGTCTTTCGAAGGTGCACTGGGCGCAAGGGAAGCGTTGGACTTGACCGTAGACGTGATGATCTGGTCGCTTGACGATGCGTTGGATGAAAGAAACCTCAACGCCGGCAGTCGCCTAGGTGCCATGGCCCGCTGCCCGATGCCACGGCACAATATAGAAGGAATTCGCCTCAGCATCTGTAAACACGTTGGTGCACCGCGAGTATCTAGAAAGAAAGCCACTGCTTGCACACACGATACAAATGGCTAGGAGCCAGATTGTAGTCTGTCTGCTTTGAACTTTCGCTCGCACTTCAATCAACCTTCATGCTTTAGAAGAGCCGTGCACTTACCTTGCTTTGATCGAGACCAAGCCGGTATATTATTGCCTGTTCGGCACGACCAAACTGCTCCTAGGATTTCGCTTTCTATACCAGCAATCACATGGCAGCGAACTTGCCAGGAAACACTGGATAATCAATCGTGAACGCAGTTTCTATTTCGGCAGCCGTCCGCTGATCGCGCACATGGACGCGGCCATTTAATTGTGGACTACAAAAAAGCCGGTCGCGATTCCAAAGTCGAGTCAGATCGAGTCTAAGCCAGAACAGCTGACAGTAGTCGTGGTTTCGGTTTAGATTTGGGAGCTATGCCATTCTTAACCATCGCGTTTCTAACGTAGATATCGCACAAAATCTTACTTTTAGCAGTTTCAAATTTCTCGAGGAGATGAGGCTGCTAGTCTGCTTCTACACAGCTTCGTTTACTTACCGAAAAAACACGAAAAACATGAATCTATGCTTACCTGGTCTGTTTGCCGACCTTCGGAATTGGCAGACTCCATGCTAAGAAGACGTGGTTGCAGGACGCCATCACGCGTAAGCTGGACATGCTTTTTTTAACCACTCGAGATTTGGAGATGTAACTCTGTACTGCCTGCCTCTTGCATTATACAAATGCTCTACCCGATAGTATAAGCTATCATTCGGTCACACACTGAAGTGTTAAAAGGCGTGGTGATAAAAAAAAAAAACAGCAGCTTGTTAGAATTGCCATGGGACACTTGTTCAGCCGGTTTTTCCATGTGACATAGCACGATTTTGTTCGTTCAAACTGTCAGAACGACAGCTGGAGTTTAGTATATATCGCCGCCCACAAGTAAGATATGCTCACCTAAAAGACGCACCTATTTTAAGCTTCAACAAGTAAAGTGTTTTATCTTGAGAAGAGTTAACTGCTGGGCTAGTTTGTGATCTTGCATACTAAAGAGATTTTGCGCCAAAAACAACATACACAAGAAAGACGACACCACGGGCGCGCACGTGGTGTCATCTTTCTTGTGTGTGTTGTTTTTGGAAAATGTTTTTAGTATACTTTATCTTTCTTCTGCATTCCTAAGTGAATATGTTGGGCAATAATTTTTATTAGTATAGAGCGTGTATAGAGAGTATAGAGGCAGAATGAACACTTGCACTGCTGTCTTTTCTTCTCTGTCTTGCGTATAAAATGGCAAACCAGTAACAAGAAATGCACTTGCGTCGTATTTTTTGTGTGGGATCACGCGGCAGCGTGGGGTCCCTTTTATGCCGTGCACGACAGCACAACTGAAAAGTTCAGCACTTGGTTACAGAGTGGAATGAAAACTCCATGGTATGTAGTTAACGTTCAGAAAAAAAAAAAGCACCAACGTCAGACAGTTTAATGCTGAAAATATACATGTTGGACTTGCATTCATTGTGTTTGCTGTCTAACGACATGAAGAAGCGGCTGCGTAAGTTCAAACGTGTCATTGTGCTTATTGCTAGTTTCATACATATTCAGAAATACACTCCTTTGCTTTTGCTTACTAATGTGCATAGGTGACCTGCGACGTGTGTTTTAGATCCATGTGTGCTGTGCGAAGACATAAGCTGTTTTACATCATTACAACTGACTGAGGGGAGCTACAATTTCAACAGGTTACAGAAGTAAACAAAGTGCAGAAGACTGCCTTTAAGCCAAACTCTGTTGGGCCAAATTCTATAAGCCAAGCACTTAAGGCATCCTTGTTTACTTTAAGCCATGAATTATGAATTTTGTTTAGGCCGAAATTATAATAAGATGAGCCTATTCGAAGAGTCTGCTGCACAAAAATGCCGTCAATACAGTAAGCGTTGAAACTTATAAACACCACTGCACTGTAGAAAGGTTCTCTTCATCCGGTTTTCTCTTAAGCTTGTTAACCCCCCCCCCTCCCCTTCTTTTTCTTTTTTGTTGTCGGCCTGCCGGAACAGAGAAGTCCTGCAATCTTTGTTAGCACTGGTTATTTCTATGCTCTGATTGCTAAGATGCAAATAACTAACTATAAGTTCATTCCAGAAAAGAAGAAGTTCTTGTATGAATAAAATTGAGGTCAACAAAGCACTTACCGCAGCAGCATAAGCTGTGCAGCAACAGTCACGACTGAGAGATAAAGCACTGACTTTATTAAAACAAAAGACACCTGTAAATATGTGATGCCAGCATGGCCCCCTTAAGAAAATGAACATAGCAAAGTACAACAGTAATAATAAAATGCACCTTGTAAAGTAGGCACATCAAGTTTAAAAAATCAAGAATATTTCGATCGTGAACCTGCCATAAAAAGACAGTAGAAAGCTAGAAACTGTGCATTCTTACACATATCTTTGGTTGCGTATACATGGTACACACATATCTACCTGCAACCTGCAACCCTGATGAAAAGCTACTCAGCATTACTGCAGAACGCAATATGAATAAAAAATTGTTACCTGTACTGGAATCTGAGTCTATATTTTGTACTGACTTAAGTTCCACAGCAATTTGGCACGCTAATTTGAAGATGACAACTTTTGCATGTCATCCACTGGAATTTGAGAAAACTACTATCTGCATGTAAATCCTAATTGCAGGTAAAGGTCGAAAAAATATTTGACTTAAGAGAAATAAAGCACGGCAGTGAGTAAACTTGTACACATTTAAATATATGTCAGAATAAAATAATGCTGAAGGTAGAAATAATCGTTGCATAAGTATATATACTTAGCTGTTAAAAAAAGAAAAGTGAGAGGAAACAAATTAAAAAATAATGACTCAGTTGTTGATATGGTGCATTTGTAGTCAGGTATCTCGCCATTAGCACCTCATGCTGTCAAATGTTTGACTTAATATAGAGAAAAAAAAACCTCTCGGAGAGGTGCATAGATAGCTGACACGTATGCTGAATCTATTGCATGTCATTATGCCCATTGCATACAGGCAGAACAGTACTACATACACTGTCAGTAATTAACTATGTATACAGGTATAGAATTCATGACATGCATACTTGCTGAAAACAGGTTTCCCACAGGGAAGGTCATCAACATTCTGTAATAATATAGTGCACGCAACAAAAGCAACCAACATTGAAGGCTACACGGCATGACCGTCGAGAGGGTTCTAATAGCATAGAGTTTGCTAGTAAAATTGCTAGCAGGAACTCTGGCAATGCTATCATTCCGCTGCCATGGTTAGTACTACATGGATTTGTTTCACCTTCATGCCCATGGCTTCAGACAATCTTGTGGCTTTGTTTACTATGCTTCATCTACCATTATTGACCTAGATTTCGAAGCAGTTTTAATTTTCTAAATGCAGAAGGCAACAAGACTCGTTCACATGCATAATCACTGTGAGCAGTGGCATTCATAATGCAATATTGTGTTGAACAACTTGCAAAGTTACAAAAGACATTTGAAGTCAGAAGGTTGAAGCTCAGGCAAATCCACATAGGTACTAGCCCACCATTCCTATCCTGGCTGAAATGCCATACTTGGAGCTGCCGCAGCTTGGTTTAGTAATTTTTGAAGGAAACTTTGCCTAATAGCACATGGTTACAGCAAAACGCATTCTTAATGCCCTCGCATGCATTTAATATACACAGCTCTTAAAGGGTGAGATTGTGCAGTACCCCAGACCCAAAATCAGCAAAGCTGGCTGGCACTATATGGCAGATTATACTAAAGAAATGACACAGCAGCACTGACATATCCTGTAAGAACTCCTTGTACAAAGATAGGTCCAGACTCCTCTGGCAAGGCAACAAGCCACAACATATGCATCAACAAAGATTCTTTGTGAGGTAAACAATATGAACAGTGAAAGTCACCTTGGTTACATGATAAGAAGAAAGTACAAAATGATGTCACAGCCTATGGGAACACCCACACTATAGTTACACAACCCTGAAATTGCCTCCAAAAGCTACAAACCCTGCACGGATTAAGAAGGATTGGGAGGGTAGGTGTGTACACATTTTCTCTTGCATACTTTTCTGTGTACGCCATGTATAACATCGTTTAGCAAGTAGAATATGTTGCGGGGTGAGTTGGTTCAAGTCTAGGGAGTAATATGTACCCCTAGAGTTGTTTAGCAAGCGCTGATGGTGATTGCATTTTCCTAAATGGCTCAATACACGCAGCCATCAGATACGATATTGCAACTATTAGACAGGCAGCAATATATGCAGTAGCATATCCTAGCAGCAGAGCATAAAAAACTTTTCTTGTTCAAGGCACAAAAAAGTAAGCAATGGTGCAGCTCAATCTCAAATCAACAGAAAGAAAGCAAGAATGAGCATACAAAAAAATACTATGTTCGATTCAATATTGTGACCATACATGTAAAAGTATATTCGATGCATAACCTGGTGAAGGTAATTCTTTTCCTAAGACTACCCTCACGTCAGTTAGGGTATGGTTAGGGTATACAAGTCTTGTACAAATGCAATTAATTCCTATGCCACTTATAATCAATATGTTACACTAAACAACCCTGTTGAGAGGCCAGATGTAAATCGCAGAGGCACTCATACATGTATAAAACAATGGAAAAGAAATCACTACAAGAAAACTGTTACAGACATGAAAAAGAGCCTGCAATGGCAAAACCAGGCTTGTACAGAGACAATCACATAGCAAGAAAATAAATAAAAGAACACATGCCAGAGCTGCTCTCCTGGATGTAAAAAAAAAAAATTGCGCCAGGCTAGGGCTATAATGGAGTGCGCAAATGACAATGACAAGAGCATAAAAGATTTGTGTACTTGATGCATATCTCAATTTGGCCAGTAAGATAAGTGTGCTTGTGCTAACGAACTTCATGCAAACCTTCACCATACAGTGCCGGGAAAAACTCTTTTCAAATGTGAAGGAATGACAGGTTAGCTTAAAGGGACAAGAGAACAGACTGGTTGGCCAGTTGGTACTGCATAACTTGAGGCAAAGCACAAAATAGCACACTGGACAACAGAAGGGAATGAAGACACAGCTCTACTAACCACTGAATTTCATTGCACGTGGTTACCCCATATATACCATGGTACAACAGGATGAAAAAAAAAAAAAAGCCACCATTGCAACACAGATTTCTTTTTGACAAAATCATCCACCGTAGGCTGCTACCGCGATAGGAACAAGATTTTCTTCTTTGAAAGTGACTCAGCATTTCTACAGAGAGAAGGCGTATGCATTGGTTCTTGCCTCACGCCTCTCTTAAGTGATCTAGTTCTCGCTCATTACGATATGATTCTGTGCACTAGCTTGGAAGGATCAGAGGTAGCAAAATTATTTAGGTATGTCAATGATTACCTAGTGTTTCTACAATGTGACGATGAATGCTTGGCTTCTGCTATGTCTCCTGTTCAGTTTTTTTCGAGTTCTTCCAACCTCTTATTTTGTCATGTGAAGAGCCTACTAATGGTTCCATTAGGTTTTTAGATCTTACGCTTGTTTTCTCGAACAATCATTAACCTTTGTTTCAAAAATGCTTTGAAAGCCAAGTTTCACGCCTAAGTGCAGCTGGCTACCCCTGGCGAATGCTGCTGCAGTGGCTGGCAGCCTGCTAAGAAAACGAGATGATCCCTGCATTCCGCTGCCCAACAAGGCAGAGGCAGAAACGTGGTGGTCATGCCGTACCTGCACCAAGCTAGCCATAATCTGAAGAAAATTGGGAATCGTATTGGCATTGACATCGTCTTTTCAGCCCCTTTGAGACTGTCTGGTTTGTGCATGAAAGTTAACAATACTACAAAGAGGTGCCATGACACTGAGAAGAGTTTGTTTCGTGCATAGAAGGAGTGGTGTACCGTATTCCTTTAGCCTGCAGGAAGGCATACATTGGTCAGATGGGAAGGTGCCTCAACGATCGCGTATGGGAACATTCGAACAATGTCAATAATCTGGTAAAGACTGGTCATTTAGCTGAAATCAGTGTTATGACCGTAAACACTTGTTTCACAAATCACAAGTGATATATAAAAACCCAGATCAAGTGACTAGGGAGATCGTTGAGGCATTTGAAATGATTAGAACAATAACTCTAAGTTGCCCATCTGTTTCACTTTCAAAGAAGGAAATCTTGTTCCTTTCGCGCTAGCGGCCTATGGTGGATATTTTGCTTATGTTGCGACGGTGGCTTTTTTTCTTCCTGTTGTACTATCGTATATATGCGGTAACCATGTGCAATAAAGTTCAGTTGTTAGCAGTGCTGTCTCTGTGTTCCCTTCTGTTGTCTTATATGCTATTTTGCGCTTTGCCTCAAGTTAAAGGGACACTAAAGAGAAAAAACAATTTGAGCTCAATTGGTAAATTACCCTTGAACATTACCAAAAAAGACACTTTTACTGTGAGGATATGCTTGGTAAGCCAGAAAAGATGAAAAAAAAAAGAAAGAAAGGAAACTGAAAGACCGATGGCAACACTGCCTTGAAATGCCATGACATTCTGGATTTTGATGCCGTCTGCTTAGGCATAGTTTGAAGTTTGAAGTTTATTTCCTTTCTTCATTACAGAAAGAGGAAAGAGAAAGTTAAATCTTTATCACCACAAATGGACTATGTGTATTCTAAAAGAGCTAAAGACTGAACTTATGATGTTTCATGACTATTTACTGCACCACGACGACCAAAATGCAAAAAGATGCTTTGTAATTTGTCACATCACACTGATGTACTTGTCTTGGAGTGAAATTTGAAAATAAGCTTTTCATCAATTAACATGAAATTAATGAAGTAGAGCCCTTCAACAATACTTTATCAATCTAAACTGATTTGGTGTTTCTCTTCTGTGTCCCTTTAACACGATTGAAAAATACCATGTGCACTCAGTGTGAAATTGCATTTGACAGGCAAAATAATGGAAATAATGGCATTTCACTAAGGCAAGTGCATTTTAACATACCACTACCACTGTATTGTTACTGTTACTGCTTTGGCCACATGCCAGCTTTTGCGCATCCTAGCTGTACATACAAGATTTGACTTAGCATATGTAAAGGCTGGCAGCTGGTAGGAACAGTATCAATATTCTTAGAGTAGCTATGATATGCTAAAACACACTAATGCAGTTGAACCTCATTATATGCAATATTTGTTATAAGAGTACACACTGATATCTGCAAGACAAATCAAGTCTATGCGAAGAAGACGCAATCGGGATTGATGCCTCCCCTCCAATGGGCCAGCAAGGTGTCCCTTGCAGATGTTTTTTTTTTCTTTTTCATTTTTTTTTGCTTGGGATCAATGCTATATCGCATACATAAATTTTGCGCCATCATTGATACACAACCGTGTAACTGTGTGACAACATGTGATTTGCACTTTGGCTTGCCAGCTGTGGCTTAACCAAGCCAAGCAGCTGGCCAAAACGTACACCCTCATCCAGAATGGGCTACTTCAAGCTGCTCTTGCCAAGTTGTTTTTGCACTCTTGTAACCAGAATACATAATATCAGTCATGTGCAAACAAAAATTTGCTTTGCTATAACCGACATTATGTTGGATGACACATTTTTTTGGTTTCGTTATAGCAGGAAAATATTCACTGAAATAAAGCACGGCCAATCAAGTTTTAGATTTGCTTCACCATGTCTGATAATTTGTTATATCTGTGTTATATCTCCTTTGAAGCAATGTAGGTATTCTTGAAATACATGTAAGAGGTTCAACAGTAGAGTCTTGTAGTATACAATAATACTAGCTGGCAAGGTGCCAAGTTTATGCGTGCGTTGTGCCAGCGCAAATAACACGCCACCATATGTTGAAACATCTAATCAAAATGACACATGACAGTTTTCACTCACTTAGACATAATAAAAAACAATAACAACCACAAAGATAATACATTTTATGCACAAAGACAAGTCATCATGCTTACAAGCTACTTCCCAGCAAACGACTTCAGATCAATTTTGGCTATTGGTGTTGCATAGAGTGTACTTGAATTTGCCATTCAAAAAGCTGCTACTGCAGGTACAAACTAAACACACAATCATTCTAAGCTATAGCATGCCTTGGCCACAATTTCACCACATCAGGTCCTAAATACATTTTCAGGCTATGTTTATCAGAGCCTGCAAGCTGGGCATGAAAAAGGGTAGCCGTGATTTAAAGTAGCACATTTCTACATTTATAAATGAGGATATGTTCGGTACACAGTTCAGTAGTTAAGCTCAACATTTTCTAGCATTTGTATGCAAATTAAAGATTTCACTAGTCAAACAATCCTACTCGCAGCATTTTGAGTTGCCGATTAATTAAACCTTGCACTAATCTGTGATCAGCTCACACAGTACAGTGATTTCTTTGTCCTAGGTTGTTGACAATCCTAGGTTCAATTCCCAAACCATAATGAGAATTCTTTTACAAATTTGCAAAGTTTCCACTCCAAGGATTTGAGTTTGTATAGCCTTCTGCTTCAAGCAGGTGGACAGCAAACATTCCTTTTATGAATTTTTTTTTGCTGCCCATGGATTTCCACAGGGCCGATTTTGTTAACACTACTGCCCACATATTAAATCAGGGATTACTAGGTCACACAGAAGGCAATTAGTAGGATAACCATATCAAAATCTGGCATGCAACTGCACTAAACTTGTGAGAGGGACAAGAAGCTTGTCAGCATTTGTTGTGGAAATTATTGATATGTTCGTGGTGATAAAGCCTAAACTCAGCATGATGGTCGATGCCATGCAGAGGAATCAATGCAGGATGCTATAAACTTTCCTAGGCAAGATGTTTGCATTTCTTTTACATGCCCTAGCTTCCACTTTTTAGAACTGCCTTGCTGTGGCTGAGGATCTTAAAAACAGTGTGTATATTGTACTTATGTGAATACAATGTGACCAGGTAGCCCTGTTTGTGAACTTAGAATGTGGTCTTCTTTTAGCATAATGTAGTGAGGAGTCCATTATTGCAATCCATGCCAGCAATGGGCTATATGTGGGCTATATGCTACACGATAATAGTTTGCCAACTGTGCTGTTATACAATTTTCTAAAAAGAGTATGATGTACTGCACAGAGAAGTCAGATATTTGTGCACCACAGCAGTTGTCATTTGCTTAGTGAGGCTGCATGGACAAGCATTGCTCTAGTGAAAAGAGTCTATTGGTCTGAAAGTCCCTAGATATACTTCCTCGGTGTAGTTGGACCACATTTTGCTGTTTCCCTGTGATATGCTCTCACTGTGCAGATTTCCACCTCCTGCCAATGAGCACCTAGTTGTCTGGTGGCTAAAGCTCACCGCGTTTTGAGGTACGAAAGTGCAGGTGGGGATTTGAGCGGGGGATCTTGTATTACATATTCGAAGCACGATTCCAAAATATAATGTGAGGAGCTTCCTCAGGCTGGTTACGCACAAATAGTAAGAGAACTCAAGCTGTAGTTGTGCAAATATGTTACTACGTCGATTCCGAATGAAGCGGTCCACCAAATTGCATCTACCATTCAGGCTACTGGCCACTGGTTTATATGGGCCTAAGCTTCACGTTCAAAGAGTTAAGTTCAGTGCCCCAGGGAAGAAAAAACAAGTGTGAAGAAATTACTGTTTGCTCCTCGGCATGTGTGAGCACACAATGCATGTGAGAACCAGGACTGCTTATGAAAACACCGGGCAGTCCCATCAATCTTGTAGTGAATAAATGCAAAGTAAAGATAAATCACACACACATTCACTGAACACACCTTGTGAATTTGCTACATTACCGGATATTTGTCTACCTCATTGTACCCTGGTACGTCTGCAGTCTTGCAGGTCACTCAGAGTTTTAATGCTGCTGCGAGTTAGAAAGAAAAAAAATTCACTAGGCGCAGCTGAGTAAGGTAAGTTATATCCTGGTAAAATGGGGCAGTATCAATTGCATCATGATCAAATTTCTTGGTCACGATTGTTTAGCTTCTCATCTCACGAAAGGGTGCCAATCACAATCGAGAAATTTGATTCAAATCAGACTCGACTGCAATGAAAAGTGCCTTGTATGACTGGATTATTAGATAGCTGTGACAAGCTGTTCTAATGACTAGGTATACAGGGTGAATTATTAGCAGCCTCGACCAAGGCACAGTCTAGCAGCTTCCTTCTTTGAACAGTGTTCAAGGATACTGATTGCTCTAAGCAGCTGTGAGATTCAATAAAGGCTGGTCCCACATCATCAGAACACAAGAAGGTGGAGGCAGATGACTAACTGGCTACTTTTCAGTGGCAAACGTGAAATGTGGGTTGGTTGGAGTAAACGCCTTACAAACCCTGACTATTCTGCATTTAATGCAGTAAATGCCTTTGGAAAAGTACTAATGCATGCACCGACATTTCACCAAATGCCATTGATGCTTCACTACGGCTTGTACCCATGCTTACAAACAATTGTACGTAGCTATTAAAGGCGCTCACAAAGACAAGTCAGATGAATTAAGCCTTGAGAAGGATGTTGTACACACCGGTGTAGAGACTAAGGAAATGTAATGCCACTTACTCAACCAGTACATCCATGACAGAAATACAATGCTGAGAAAACAACAAAAAAGCATGAAAATTAAATTTGGTCTTTAGCTGCAGCATAACAAAAGTATATGAGATCGCAAGTTAAACTCATGTGGCACTTCCAATGTCACATGCAAGCAAACTGTTTATGAAAGGCACCTTCACTAGGCTTTAAAAAAACAACAAGCTCAAATTTTCCTCTAAACAAAAAGCAGAATATAAATCAGGCTCTAATGATAATGAATTAAACATGCTCAGACAGTTACTAAATGTAATTCTACCAACTCTTTAAGGTCTTGTTGCCATTTGAATACATCCACAAGTAGCTGATTAGATTTCAGATTCAACAGGCAGACACAGACCGAGATCCAATGTGCAATAGATCCAAGACACACATAGCAGCTGATATGGGTGCTATATATACACTCATGAGTGGTATGACAGAGAACACCAAAGCTGTTTTAAGCAGAGTAACTTGTAACATGCGGATTCAAAATTGCCATGTGCATACATACTAGGTAGCTTTCCCATTGTGCATTTGGTGTAGATGTCTAGCTGCTATGCTCTCTTGACTGCAGCTTTGTGTGTCCCCTGCCATATTGCTCACAGGAGTATGCAGGTAGTAGTAGACAAGTGTTCCGAGTATGGGGGGGGGGGGTCAGAAACAGCTAACTTAAGAATAAAGTGGGCAGAACTGACCTCCACTAACTGTTGCTCAATAACCTGTGCTAATCGCACAGTATTCCTTCTAAAACGGCCGACTGCTCCCGCATAAAGTGGTACATTGAAGTTGACGGCCACGCACTGCAGCTTTTTTTCTTGTTCTGGGAAACAAATTAAAGTAGACCAGTAGACCCCATATCACACACACTTCTCGGGCAAATGGTCCTTGATTGCATACAGAAGCAACAAGATGTTTGTCATAAATTTTCACAAGCACTGCTGTAAACCACCTGCAATGTCATGACCATACTTTACACACTAGACAAGTACACACTCATGACAGGGACTTCTGTACAATGCCTTTCTCTTCTCACGTAACATTACACAGTAACACGCCTATAGTCATTATTGAAGAAACCGCAAACAAACAGGCAAAAGAGGAACTTCATTGGGTGTTATATGTATATATACGGCACCAATATGAGTACACAGAGGAACTGCATGGAGTCATGTAGGCATGACTAAGACAAACACTTCAGAAACTTGGACTAACTGAACAAGAAGCTAGGATACTTCAATGACCAACAACTCATCCTTCTGAACTTCACTTGTGTACCACCTTATAGAGATGTCTCACTTCCTGAGAGAGGCAAGGCATGGCGTAGACCGGAGCCTTCAAGCATTGCTATTCGCTGCTTCAACATTTGCACCTGCAGGAGAACAAAGTAAGCATCTTTAGCATGAAAAAAAAAAAAAGTGAAAAGAAGGGCTAATGCTTAACACAACTTATTTTGAGTAAAAAGAATAAGAGGAACCGAGGGGCTAGTGGGACTGGAGCATGAGTGCATGGTTCATTTCACTGAAAATTGTTTATATGAAGATGCTATAGCTTGGCAATTTGCCAATTTCTTCTGAGCTGGGATGCTCAGCAGAGATTGGTGTCTGTTTGTTAGAGGGTATTATTTCTTGATCTCAGGCATAAAGTCCTCCAATATGTTGAGCCAGATGCCAGGGGACAATCCGTGGCGATATTAGAGACATGCTAAGCAACATGGTGCCCTTGATTGATGAAAACAGGATGGGCACTAGCCAGACTGAAGCAGTGGCACTTGAGGTACTGTTCAATGCTTAGCCCTGTCAATGTCAGTCACCTCACACTCGTCTGTCTGAGCCCCAGCTGAGACACCCTGGCGCACTGAAATGATGGAAGGCCCACAACTCTAAATACACCCCTAATGGCACAACTAGCAATAATAATAATAATAATAATAATAATAATAATAATAATAATAATAATAATAATAATAATAATAATAATAATAATAATAATGCGGGCATCAAACCCTCATCCACAAGCTTGGAGCGCATACCTTTAGCTACAGGATATACAGTAACCGACAAAGGAAGCTGCTTCTACTGGAAAACATAGCTGCCTCTTGTTTTTTTACAAAAGTACGGTGTGCCTCGACACCCAAAATATGGAAAGTGAGTCAATCCATAAATCTATATTTGCTATGATGTCTTTCGGTTTACCTGCGCGTTTTCTTATTTAATTATTGGCACATAATGTAAAGTAGGAAGCTGTTTACCTGGCCCAGGCGGCCATTTGTGTACACTGCGCATTATATTCCACGCGAACACAGCACCATTCACACTTTCATCAGATTTTACTCAAACACAGTATTAAAAGCACTACATTTGAAGATACGTTGATGACACAAGTGAGAACTTTTCACATTGTTACTGCTTTTGGCAGCAACATCATTATTCATAAAAATTAGAAAACTGTGCCTGTTCAGGCTTGTTGATGCTGTGCCAGGCACTGTACACTGTTGAGTCAATTTCAGGAAATAAATATTCGCTTATACAGAGCATCCCAGCTAACTTTAGCCAAGCTCTGAGCTGGTAGAAATTATGATTATGAGACCTATGCTGCTCATTCATTAGTCCTCATCTGCCACCAAGGTAATTCTGGTGCGGTAAATAGCAGCTAATTAATCAGCGAAGGCTAATTTAACAAGTTTAATATTTGAATTCAGGGTATAGCTTTCACTGGAAAATTCTTGCATCCTAAAGCAACCCATTCAGTTGCTAGGCCAAATGCAAAAGAGGAGCACCGAGCATGCTACAACATGCTGCCCCGGCTGACACAGTATTGGTCTTTGGTACTGCGAGCGCTCCCTGATGTTAGCCCAATGCGGGGATCACACACACACACAGCGCCTCAACACCGCAGTCCACATAGCGGCGCCGCGTTGGCCGGTGCCACCTCTGACAGTACAAGTCTCGGCCGGGTCGACAGGATCAATTGAAATGATAACGAGACGTGGACAGAAGGAACGGCAACAAAAGCACCGCACAATTTGAAAAATGCGAAATCATGTGCGAAGATAGGGCAGATTAGCTGCCAATAGGCAAGCAGATCGCATCAGATATGTGGCAACGAACTTCACATCACTTCAACAGTCGTGAATCTAACCTGTACGCGTTATCTCAGAAACAATCACCGATAAGCCACCCATGCGAACATATTAGCGGCAAACATTCCGCGATGGCTTGCAGGCTATTTTCATCACGATCACACTTCCCAGGCCATAAGGCCTAATTGGCACTGCTTTATCAGGCGCCGGCAAGTGTAGTCATGGCTTGGTGCCGAATCAACGCTGATCTATTCGCAGCAGCTGCATTGCATGGCACAATGTAGGATGGATGAACCAATGTCTTGTAATGCCACTAAAATTATGTCGGAAATGTGTCCAATGCGACTGCCAATTAATTTCGCAGGGAGCGCCTCAAGCAGCCGAGTACTACAGGCACATGGCACTGGACGAGGCCTGCAACACAATAGACCCTCAAAGCATTAAAGGGGCCCTAAACCACTTTTTAATTAAGTGGAGAAAGGCATTTTAAGTGTAAATAGGCTATTTCAGAAATACTTTGCTGCAAAAAGTACTACAATTCATCCAGCAGAAGCGGAATTATTGGCAATCAAACACTGCCTCTGATGTGCTCCCGTTCCTTCTTCGATGCCTTTCACGGCGAAGGCTACGGCGAAGTGGGGCGTGCCCACAACACTCCCCCTCCTAAATGTCACCAAGGCACGCAGTTCAAATTTCATTTTGGCTGTTAAAAAGGACACCATGACTACCGCCTTCGGTGGCTACGTCGCGCTAAACATAAGCCAAACACAGTTGTCCTCATCAAGCCGCAATGCGCTTAGCCAGTGGACTCGTGGCAGCACCCCACAACGGGCGCGGTATCTATGCCATGTAGCTGGCCCCAGCTTGATGTCAGCTATCGGCCAATAGCAGCTGTCTAAGGGGATGATGAAATAGTGCATTTAGAAGAGAGAGAGGACAGGGCCATCTGTTGAAAACAAAGCATTTGAGAGAAAGGCGACTTCGCGATCTGCTTGCGAGCTCCACACACCGCCCACGAGAGCAAAGCTTGGTTGAGATGTTCACAGCCGCGTATGCTACCCGCGGAATGCTACACACGGACTATGTAATTTCACCAAGTCCGATGGGTGGTTCAGGGCCCCTTTAAGCAAGTCTCAAGTGGAAAGTACTCTTTGTAAATCGCAAGTCTGAGCAAAAGTATGAAGAACTGGAATTCCAAAAAGCATCAAAGCTCATTGACTGCTTAGAGGTGTGTCTATGGTTTCGAATGTTGGGTCTGGTGAGCAAAAGCACATACTGCCAGTAGCCATACTGCACTAATGAAGAACACATACCTGTGAGTTATGTCGTTCAGACATGGCCGCCATTTGCAGTTCCACCTTCCTGAGCTTGGCCATATTTTTCTTCTTGACTTTTTCAAATGCTGATACCAGGGCGCTACAAGTGAAAGAGCATAATGAAATGCTTGAAAATGTACTTGCAAATCGCTGTGCAGCAATTCCACTCTAAAGGAAGGAAAAGTTAAGGAACAAGCAACACTAACAAAAAAAAATTGCGATTAGATGACAAACAAATGCAACATCAGTAGTGCTCTATTGTTGTCGGCTGCCTTGCACAAAATAGGTCTATCCGAATCTTAAGCTTTTAGGCTACTAGTGAGTCAGCCTCCAAAAATGTGGCATTGTTGTATAGATGGACATCAGGACTCATGAACTATTGCAAAGGCTCATTAGTAATCAGCACAGAATGCAATATGCACATTTGTCCAGAAGAATCTTTGAAATGCAATACTAGTGGAAGACCTATCTATTCGGCAACTTGGGAGTGGAGTCTGGAACAGAAGGCAGTGCACTTTATGCACAGCAGTGTAGTAATAATACATTTGTTAATTATTATCTGGATGTTTAGACAGGGAAAAAATGTAATGCTTTCACACTTGTGGGCAGGTGTACGCACACTGAGCGTAACCATATAATGGCCACTGACTTCTACGCTGCAAGTATTTTTCATCACTCTACTGTGCGTGGTCTACAGCCAAATTTTCTACAAAGTTGCTGATAATGATTGACAGTGAAAGCAAAATAAATTATTTTTGCATGAAATTATTCAAACTTAACTGGATTTTCAAATGCTTTAATGAAATTAAGTGAGAAAGGTAGCTGATCAAGATAACAAGTTGGGCTAGTTGCCGAAATATTGCTGAACTACATCGTACAATGAAAAATACATCGGGCACCATAAGAGATGTACTAAAGCTATGTTAGAGTGCTTTTTTACCTTTGGTTTTACACTCAGGAGACTGAACTGCAATGTTCAGCTGGGTTTTCCCACATGGGGAGCACTTAACAAGAAGTGCAATATGTCGGCAGTTCTAGCCTATACTGATAAAGTTCCTGGCTGGGTGTAGCTTAGGTAGCATAACAAGATTCAAGAGTGGTCTCAGCAAGAAAGGATCAGAGAGGAAGGCAAAACAGAGATGAGAGAGATAGAGGAGAAAAGCCTTGCCTGTTAGCCCTTTTGAGATCATCGACGAATTCTGCCGACTGCCGGGAACGGAGCTCTGCATTCTTGGTGATCTTCTCCAGCGTGGCAACAAGCTCATCGACGCGTGCCTTGAGGCTTTTCTCCCGCTTCTGGGATTCAGCCAGCTCCTGAATCTCCGGACTGGTGCCTTCCTGCAAGGGGGGTGCCAAGTTCAGCATCAAGGCACAACTCTGCCTGACACTGCACACATTTCTGAGACTCTCTAATGGGAGTAGGAACATCGAAGCTCCAACTACTTTTCCTTTCTTAAAGCACTGAATACTGTGGGCACATTCAACTTACATTCCCAAATTTTCCTCTTTTTCATGCAGCAATGGAATTGAGTGAGAATTTTTTTTTCCACCCACATGACACTGGAAACCTGGCTCATCACAGTTTCAAGCTGGTAATGACAACCGGGCACTAGCATTACATTACCTTAGCCATCCTACAGTTAGATTAGATGCAACAGCCTGTGCTAGGCTTGCGCAATTACAAATTTTTTTTGGTTCAAAGCGAAGTCAAAGCAAATAGTAATTAGTGCTGAATAATTTTGAAGCAAATAGTTCAAATATTTATGGGATTTGCATACAACCTTGACATAATAGTCAGACGTTGATTAATCTAAGAAAATTGGTTCAGTACTGGTTAGAAAGGATACAAATTCATCTGCGAAGCCAGTTTGTTTTCAAAGTGTCGCTCTTCAGATATCTTTATGCAAAAGTGCAAATTCAACATTTTTTACAATTCCAGCTGAACAGAAAATTTGTTTACAGGATCTTTCTCACTGTTGTGCTTCAGTTTACTTAAATTTTATGCTGATTGAGGCCGCAAGAGCATTTTGTATGCGCCCGTCATGCGTAGCCGTGATTCTGTGAAGTGTGACCTTGACCATGACATGCCCGCGGTTCATGCTGTGTTGCGCAAATTCAGCGTGATGCTCTCCATACACGTGACCTTAACTCATTCCGTTCTGCAAGTGCACAGATAAAACATTTTTTAAATATGGAACAGTGAAATTTGGTTGCAGGTTGCATACGAATTTCTACTTAAGGTGTGGCTTCGCCGCAGCACAATTTTGGTTTTAGGTGTGGTTTCATGGCAACGCAGCCATATTTAGGGCAAAGCTCTCTACTATCAGCACTGCCAATGATGCGGGGAACAGAGCCGCTGGCCAAAGATGTGATGTGGACAATTCGTGCATCTGGCGAATGGTGACTGTGTTTACAAAGATTCAGCCATTGTATGAAATTATTTTCGCAGGTTACATGCGAGAATATTTCTTTCTTGTTTCGCTTTCTGGGGCGTTGTAATCTGGGGCGCAGCTTATACCTAGAAAAATATGTGTATTAGCTGGTTTCAAATAATAAAAAAATTCCTGCGACTGAAATGCAAGCTGAAGCGAATTTCAAATAGCATAATATTCAGTCAAATATTCAAAAATATTGAATATTCACACTAGCCGAGCCTATACAGATGTATCAAACACACTTCAGCTTGTGGGACTAGCAATGCACACGCGCTAAAAAGAAAGTAAGGCACAATGTAGAATTTGTAAACGGTCTACAATGGACTCTTTGTGGGTTTTTGCCGTACATGTACGGCACCGATCTTGTGTTTGGTATTTCGCATGTTTCGACAACACTGGTTGTTGAGAGGTGCTGTCATCTCTATGGAGTCGCACAAACTCATCTGAAATTAAATTTCGGCTCACCAGGGTGCACAACCCGACTTGTTTACCTCTAGGTGCTTGCTCATGTGGTCACTCACACAGTTGCTTGTGCTTTGTTTGCTACCTCCAAGGCGTGCATGGAGGCAATGCTATTGTTTCTTTACAGTAGCTTTCTGTTCGCCCTAGGTAGCCGCATGCAGCGCAAGTGCTACGTGTGTCTTACCACGAGCTGGTGGCCGAAGCAAAGAAAGGACGCACAAGTCATGTCTGTTGCTTGTGACAAGGTGCTCTGTGCTTAGCCCTACATCAAAGAGTCCCATACTCTGAAGAAATACTACTAGAGATACTTTTCTGCCTCTTGGACAGTAGTAGGAATTTTTGTGTGAACATACTTGACCATGCATGAAACATGTTTTAGGGACAACATATCTTTAGCCATAAATTTTACTGTAGACATTTTTCCTATCTCTTGCCGCATAGTGTGTTGGAGTGTATACAGTGCAGTCTACTTATAACGATACTGCATCTAATGATATATCAATTATTACTTATAACGATACCACATGTAATGATGTACCGGTTATAATGATGAGTCAAAAGTATCAACTTATGCTTTAGGGCTATGAGAAAAGACCATATATAACAACATGTTATGACCGCATGTCGGATGCAGCAATCAAAATTTTGCCCTCTGGATGGCGTTTTCCATGCATTGGGCTTGACATTTGCAATGCTAAGTTCCCCTTAAACGAACGATGCCAAGACAAGGCAAGAAGTTTACCTATGCGAGTTGGTATCTGCTGCGATTACCGCATAGCGCATCCCACCTACATGCCGATTGCAAAAGCCATGGAGAGCATCGCGAGTTGGCGTAGCGCACCACAAGATGGCACCAGCTGTTTCATATGCACATCACACATCGCCCACGATCGTGCTCCATACACGTCAGAGAGAGAGATAAAAAAAATAAGTGAAAAGTGAGAAGCAAAGCCGCGTGGTGGCGCCCGCATTTTTTCTACAATCTCTCTCTCTCAGCCAGATGGAATTGCACCTCAGAAGCAGTCCTGAAGCAGCAGACGGCCCAGTTTGTAGAAGATAATGCCAACAAAGTGGGAAGCTGTCACTTGGGGCAAAGCTGCAAATTTTGCAAGACTCAAAGAAGTGTATGCTTGTGCAGTCGATGATATCGAGGATCCTGAAAACTAGGAGCATTGCGATCATGAAAGCTGGGACCAGTGGCTATGTTGATCAATGGAAAAAGGGTTTGGACCCTTTTCTACAACAAACCATTTCAGAAAGATGGGCTTTGTGAGCCATAGTGAAACCCTCCATGATAGTGAAACTGACATGGTGCAAGCCACTGAAATTATTGAGCTCTGGAAGCACGTCGCTACCGACGGTGAAACAGGTGGTGCTTCAATGTTGGAGCTTCAGAGTGCAAGTAGTGCTGTCTCGTTTTGCAAAGAGATCTCTGATGAGCTGACTGTTGTCACAACAAACGGCAGTGTTGAGCGACACGGGGGATGACAACAGCAGTGGTAGTGATGACAAGATTAACAATGGCCCGTCTTTGACTCGAACCTTGATCTTCACGCAAAGTGCACTGTTGGCGATTGAGTCGCTCATTTGTTTTGTGCACGCTAAAGGATTGCCACTAGTTTTCATGACGCACATTGCGCTTGTAAACCTGAAACTTCCACGAAAGCAAGTGCTTATTTTTTACTATTTCAGCATGACAAGTGCTTGACATGCTGTTGAGAAGCATAAATAAACGTTTTTTTTTTTTTCCATAGCCTACTTTCTATAATATCTATTATATTGGCAAATTTTGGTTCAGAGCTACAAAGGTATGTTTGTCAACTTTTTTTAGGCCAGTCCAGATATAGCGATAATGGTTATAATGATAGGATTTTTCATTATTTTTTTTATATCATTATAATTGGACTGCACTGTACTGTTGGTGCATGTAAAGCATTTTTTGAGACAAAATACTGCTGGTAATATATTTTTTACTGTATTCATGAGTTTTCAATCATTTCCTACAACTGATAACTGCAATGAAAATAACTGACCACGAGGACAACAGTAAAAAAAATTGGCAGTAGCTTAGCTCGGCCATGCCAGGATATACGCAGCGAAAGCTAAGGCGTAGCATGGTTAGCCTTGGTTAATCTTGATTGCAAGTCCAGGTTAGTCTGGTTGTCTAGCTATGTTGCGGCGTTTAGCCAATCGTTCGGCGCGCTGTTAGTCTGTTTCCTCGGCGATTCGTTTCCTCTTCATCTTGTTCCAGTGTCGATTCCAGGCCTCCTCCTGCTTATCAGAATTGTCGCCGTCCATACTGCCGCCTCAACTGTGGTGCGGCGCACGCGAGCTCTCCTTTTCAATCCTCCGACATGTTATCAGGCATGCGACGCAGCCGGCGAACTGAGCGGAGGCGAGCGCAACGATGAGGAACGTGGTGTGACGTCATACCAAACGGCGGCGGCGGAAATGCGCGGCGCTGCGCAGCGCAGCGGCAGAACACCTGTGGCTTGGTGCTACTAGTGGCGCATGCGCAGTAGTGACTAGGGAGGGAAAGGGAGAGAGAAATATTTGCGACGAGGCACGGGTTGTGGCGTCATGTGCCTCCTCAGAGCACCGCCACGGCGAAATCGCAAGTTCGCGGCCAGTAAAGCTTCCGCTTTAAAAAATTCCACCCTTAGAGGGGTTAACTGAGTTGCTTTTTCTAGAGCAGCAGTTATCAAACACTCTGGTTTCAGGGAACCAGCCTGCCTTCAAAATGCACGGTGTAACCTGTGTGTCCTTGTATGCCAGGCATGCTAAATAGGCACAGATGGCAACTTTCCTTTCCCTTTCTCTGCCTCCTACCTTTGTATTTCCACAGAACTCATCTGGTTGATCACTTTTAATGGTTATCACTTGACCACCAGATAACTTGTGGTCATTGACTAGCAGTCACCTGTTACTGCATCCCATACCCCCCCCCCCCCCAAATCCACTCCTTCCTTCTCAATCTCCTCTCAAATGTTACAGAAACACTAAAGAGAAGCATTAAATTAGTTCAGGCGGATAAAATATTTTTCCAGAACTAAATTTTTTACACTGATTGATTACTACATTTGTAGGTTAATTGATAACTGCATTAGTTGATTACTAGAAAAAAACATGAAGGCTGAACTCCCAGTTTCTGAATTTTGTGCCAAATGCCAGCGCTGGTATCAAAGTGACATCACAAATTTCCAAGTATTTTCTCTTATAATTTCAGCTGTTGTATCGCAGTAAAAGTTCTCAAAACTTGCTAGGTTCAGTCCTCCTTCAGAATACAATGTGGTCCATTTTTACCGATAAACAACTAACAAAGCTCGAGTATATGCTGTCAAAATTCACAATGTCCCACTGAACCAGGGTGGGGACCTTCAAGGCGTCATCATCACCCATCTTTTGTTATTGCATTTTTTTCTCACTTACCAAGCCTCCTCTCGTGGTAAGAACGACATTTCTGGCATTGCAGATGCGTAATTTACTACACAACTCAATTTATGTTTCTCTTCAGTGTCCCTCTAACTCTTCTTCATTCTCTGATCCGTGATGCCCTTCTTTCTTTCTTTTTTTCTCTTATACCGATAATGTCTTATCTCCTAGTTAACCCCAATGAAACAACCCAGAGAATGCACTCATGCTAAAAAGCTTCGGCCACAGGTATGATACAGAATCACTTGCCAGCCCCTCCTCCCAAGCATTGTGCTGCTAGCCTTGAAGTTGGAGGTTCAATTCTCAGCCACAGCGACTGCATTTCTGTGGAGGCAAAATGCCAAAATTTCTCCTCTACTACTTAGATATAGATGCACATTAAAGAATCCCAAATGATCAAAATTAATCCCAAGTCCCTCAGTATGGTGTGGTGTGCCTCATAATTATATTGCAATTTTACCACTTAAAACTTTTATTTTTTTATTTTTTTAAGGATTACTTGCCAGTCTCACTGGAGGTTGCTGAGGTGGCCGCACGTCAGCCAACTGTGTTCTAAGGTGCTCAATGGAGACCAGGTAGGCCTGTTCCCGGGCCTCCCAACTGCCAGCTCGCAGTTCCAGTGCAGCCTTCTCCTTCTCCAGCAGGTAATTTTGGGCCTTCAGCTCAGCCTTTTCCTCCTGCAAGCAAGGGCGTCAGGCTCATTCTTTGAAACTACCAAAAACAAAATATTTAATTCGACGTTGCGGCCACATTCACTTGTGTTAATACAAACACTGGTAATTAAGAAGTGTACTTTACCAAAACAAACCTCAGAATATTGATTAGGCCACTATGTTTGCAACACATTCTGAGGTCACTTTAACCAAGGAAAGCGTATGTATAATTCAACCTTCCCGCCTTCTAAGGGCACAAAGGCTGAATGCAAGGCAGCCAGGAACAGCTGTTGGGAGGTCATTTGTAAGGTACAAAACATCAAAACAAGACCGCAGCTAATATTCAGGCAGCTTTGTATATTGCTGGGTAACATTACAATACAGTGTCAGTGCCTTGCTTGCATTGTTGTGGCTACCGGCTCATGTATCCTGTTCCTACATCTGTTCTGGTGGTAAATGTGTCCAAATGCAATTGCGACATTGCAGTTTAACCCCAATATATAGTCAAGGCATACTTTCAGCAGAAACTTTGTTAAATAAAATATTTCAGCAAAACAAGATTTATACATTTCAGCAAAAAAAAAAAATTTAAAAATCTTTCAAAGGTTCCTGGAACACTTGTGGCTGCAGAAAGCTTGTCAGGAAGCATTTGTGAGTAAAATGCAGCATTAAAACAGGGTGATGATCTAGTGATCAAGTGCATCGCCAATCTTTTGATATGCTACAAGGCCGCCCCATGTTTCTTGTGTTTTTTTACACTTCTTGGTCAGTGAGTTTGCCTTATTTTGTTGCTAAATATACTTTTATGAAGTAGCACACAGACTAAGGGCGAGCATCCTTTTTAGCAATAGGACTGGCTTTTGGAACACAAACCTTTATGGCCATAAGTTCTTGCATGAGCACAGCATTCTCCAGGTCAAGCTTGTGGGCATCCAAAAGTGTTGTGGCACCACGCGGTTCAATGTGCACACTCTCCAGCTCCAGCAGTGTGGCTCTCAAAGCTGCACGCTCGTCGCGCAGCTGCACCAGATGCTCACGCAGGCGCTGCTCCTCGACCTTAGTCAATTCGCCACCATCACAACTGCTGGAAGTTGAGCTGGTTGTGCTGAAAGAGGGGGAGGGGGGGGGGATAAAAAAAAAATGTCCTTACAGGGAGCTTGCATACTGCTGAGAATGTAAAAAAGAAAAGTTATAAGCTTCAACATCCAAAAGCAACACAATGTCTGTGAGAAATAGATAGATCAACTCGCTCAAACTGTCCCACTTGTGAAAACAACACAAGTATTTGGCGTTGTGCTCTAATTGCAATGCAACCGCCAATCTGGAATTGAGCCTACTCAGAAGCACAGCATCATAGCCACTGAGCCACCACCACGACGTGTACTGCTGAGGCAGTGGCTTAGCTGCTAAAGAAGTTGCGAAGGTCACCTGCTAGTGTGACCCTCCACCATGTAAACACAAACCTTGTCTCCGCTGGACAACTGGGTCCCTGGTTTCCCCTGTCATTCCTTTCAATCTGATCTCAGGAAAAACATCAACCCTTTAAGTTCCTCAAATGCAGTGATGCATTCAGTACAGACACACAGTCATTGCGAGGCTTCAACAGTTGGATTAAAAGTAATGCTTATACACAGGTTGCTATATCAAGGACACCATGCCTAAAACATAGCCAAGGGCCCTGGAAAAGTCTCAACCATTCTAGATTTTCTTTTCATAATGTGCCGAACTCTCAGCATATTCCACCAACATTCTGTGTGTCCTTATCGAAGTGTTGGTTTGCCGCCGAGGTTTCTCTTGTTTGGCCACTCTTGATCAACATGTAGTGGAGTGCTCTGGATAAAGGGTTGTCTACCAAGTTGACATTTCCAAATTCTCTGAATTTTCCAGGTTTTCCCTGAGTGCCTTAGCAAAATTCCCTGAGTAACACAGAACAACTTTGTTTTATGTCACGACTACCAGACACCATGTTGCCCGATGCTGTCACTTCCTAGTAAGCATACTAAAAAATAAAGAAAACAACTTAATCTAGTTTGAATAGTAACGAGTAGCATTTATTTTATTCAAAAAGAAATAAGAAGGGAGGGGTTAGTAAAATGCACACTGAAGAAAATATCTTCGAAAAAGAAAATGGTGAAACCCATTGCAAATCGAGTCGAACATGTTCAAATACGAATAAAAAGGAGAGGCACACAGAAACAAATGTTTTAGATCATCCCCTTCAGTCACGAATTATGATCGACTGTCGATACGTGCGTAAAACATAGATGGTGCTTGAGACTCCACTGAAAGTAAATCAAGACGGTATAATGACTCTTCGAGCATTTTATGTTGAGACATCATAATTACAAAGTAACTAAATATTTGAATATTGTAAAGTCAGTCATGCTACATTTCTTCATAAGAAGCAGGAGATCCTTTGTTCGAATTACATGCAAAAGTTAGTCATTGGCCTCAAGCATTTCAAGAAAGAAAAAAAAACATTCTGAGGTTGCTACCGACATGGCCCAAGTCAAACGTCACGTAAAACACGGTAATGCCTTCGCCAAAGCGGTACTCTAATGATATATATCGTTCAGAAGTAAAATGAAAGTAATTTAGGTTATCAGAATGTTCAATTTACCCTAAGCTTACTGTTTATGTTCTATTCCTTGCTATCACTGCACAGAAATGGCAAAAATAGGCCACGTCCACAAATGTGGACGCTGTGAATGAAAGGGATATGAGATATTTCTGTCAACTGATAGCAAGCTCATTGGTATGAGGCCTGAACTTTGTCACAAGTGAGATTCTCTCTCAACAGCTCGTAAGTCAACATCAACTGTCCTGACATACTCTCTGCCCGTGCACGACGCCGCAGTGTTGTGTTTCACTGCTTTAAAGTTTATTTTGGTTTGGATAAGGGTCACCTGCATCTCGGCGTCAGTCAATACTTTGCTTTTTGAGCTCAAGCTCCTTCAAAGAAGAGGCGGCCCAGTTTCTTTCCCTATCATTCCTCAATGCGACGGTACTTTGTTCTCGCCCTCATTCCGCCATGTGTTTGACCCACAGACCATTTGAATTATCCTCTTAGTCAGTTGTAAAGTCAATGTCTGATTTTTCAGATTTTCTGGGGGCCACGAAAATGTCCGAAAAATCAGGTAGATCGAAAAAATGAATGCATGTCTTTTTTACTTATTTCCAATACTGTTAGCCCTGCCGGGCTGTTACAGGGTGGGAATACAGAGCACAAAGTTCATGCAAAGAATGTTTTCAAGTTTTCTTCAAAAGGGTCAACCATGTTATTGTTCAGAAGTACACACGAATTCAAGTTGTTCCACTCAACAATTATCTTGACAATGAAAGAGTGCTTAAAGACATCAACTGTTGGCACATAAGGCATTATAGTGTCATTGTGATTAGTTTGTGGTGAAACCCTTCCAGGAGACTTCAAATACAAACTAGAATTCAGGTTCGGCTTATTGTGATAGAGTTTATATAAAAACTTAAGGCGTGCGATTTTCCTGCGCACAGCCAAAGTAGTGAGACCAACCCTGACTGCCCTTAAGGGCTCAAATCGCCACAGGCACATACGAAGAGGCTTGCTAGTAGACTTATTAGGCATATCAGTGCTCATACTGTGACAGGAGATGGCGGGCGTATGCGTGTATAATTAATACTGCGTCCCGTTACAATTGCCCCTTCCCGCGCTTGTTACGCTTCACCGCGTAACATTGCTGTATTAAAGTGAAGATAACTTTCGGGAACCGGCATTATGGAACGCGCCGTGCTTTCGGAGCTTCGAAGCCAACGGCAAGGACCACAAAGGCGAAGTCGGTGTCATTGCTGGCAGCAGCGAATTCTTTCAATGGAAAACACGCCACCGAACGGCAAGAAGATTAATAACGAACGTCGAAGCAGCTAGGCCTAGCGTTTGCTGTGGTGGTGGCTACGGCTGCCACCGGATCTGCGTGCGAGGGCGCCGTTTCGAGGCGGTGAAGTAATTAAAACGGCAGCGGTGGTGGCTTTGCTTAATTTCATTTCGGACCTGCGGTCACGGCAAAAAGTACGGCAAATCGGACTGCGAAGTGTTCTTGCCTCCAAAATTTCAGACGTTCTTATACATTCACTCTATGGGGCGCGTGGTAGTGCTGGCAAGCCATCCAAATTATCGGGTATGTCCCAAAAATCGGTCGAATTGTACACTGGCAACTTCTCCAGCTGACGACACGGTGTCAGAGACCATTCGTTATGATTCCTCTCTGTTACTTGAGCCAGCATTAGTGTGACTTTCTTTCCCTTTCAATAAACTTAGTTAATTTTCCTTGATAGAAGCAGAAATTCCCTAAGTTTTCTCTGAGTATTTCCAGTTGGTAGACACCCTGTGGATATATTTAGACCAACTGGGGTTATTTAACTAGAAGTAAAAATCTCTCCATGTGAGCATTTCCACACTTTCCACGCTTTGACGTCGATCTGAATGTAGCTGCCACAGCTGTAAATCAAGCTGGCCACCTTGTGCTCAGGAGGGGAATCCTATTACAGCAGTGCTACCACAGTAATGAAATTACAAGATAGAGACCTGGTGGTGTGGCTGTGTGAAGAGAGGTCCTCCCAGGGGCTGGCTGCCACACAGCCAGGTGAGGTCACTGCCAAGGCACCCCCGCAATGACGGTCGAGCCGGTGAAGGACTTGCCGGGCCAGACCCTCAGCTAGCCGCCGCTCTTCTTGGGCGCGGCACATGATCTCCTCTTCCTCCACTGCATCATCAAAGCCCAGAAAAACTGAAATCGCACTTGAAATGTGGCAGTTTGCAACTCACGATTTCATGGCCTTATGTTAATAATTCCAGAAACAACAATAGCAGTGATTAACATTTGTGTAAGTTCACCCGTTTTAAAACCAATCTGTTTCTTGGCAGTTTGCTATGTAATGAAAGGGTTTCTAGCTTCATCTTGGCCAGCTTGTACATTTGTAAAGTCACCTGTGTCTAAAGGCTGTGACAGACTGTAGAGTTTCTCCAGCTAAAGGTTTTTCACTCTATGGTCTTGCAAGCAATAAAATACACAGCAGCATTCATTCATTTTATAGTTGCCCTTGTCGGCAACCACAGAGATAATATTTCATATGTGCTGTATTTACTTGATTTTAATGTGCTCAAAATGTATGCATAAAATTTTATAGGCCCAAATTCAGGAAATAATGTGCACCCTCTTATGACATGCCTCGAACCTTTATAACAACAATAAGGGAAAGTTCTTAATTTTCACAACCAGAAAATTTAATTGTTTAAGAATTTACTTTCGCACTTGATATTAACTCGTGTATTCTATGCAGACAACGAAAATGGGTGCATTAATGGACTCCATCTAGTGGGCCAGTGAGATTGGGTGAGGTCAAAGAACATGTGTCCCTGTTCTGTTTGTTTTTGAACAGGTTGTCCTGCTGACGTCTCCCTGTCTTCTGTCCGTGTTGTACCGCGACACTGGTGGAGGTGCGGGGTACTGACCGCGCCTGATGCTCCGGAGTCCTTCTGGGAGTCGTTCATTTAGCCTGGACGCATTGTCACCAGTTACGAAACCCATGCATCGCTTTAGTCGTCAACTGCTAGGCCTTGTCCCAGAGTTGTCCCCTCTTCAACCATCTCTCTCCAAGGGCTCCACACATCTCGCAATGGCCGAAACCAGCCCACAACAAGTAACTATTCTGCATGCACTGGTTCCTGATCGCTATGACGGTGCAGTCTTTAAAGACATTGAATACTGGCTTGACAAGTATGAATGCGTCACACAGATTAACCAGTGGATAACCAGTGGACTGAGCAGAAAAAGCTCTCCTACGTCTATTTCGTCCTTGATGACAGTGGCCGGACTTGATATGAGAACTGCGAAGCTAGCCTATGACATGGAATGACTGTCGGCAGATCATCGGTACTTTTGCAAGTGCCGAACAACGTGACCGTGCCAAGCAGATCATGGAGGTATCGGTGCAACAACCGAATGAGTAAGTCACAATGTTCGCCAAGGACATGGCCCGCCTCTTTCGTAGAGCCGACCTGAACATGACCGAAGATGGAAAGTTACATTACCTCATGCGAGGTGTAAAAGAGCAGTTCGTTGGGCTTGTGCGAAATCCACCATTCACCATTGCTGACTTTATCAAAGAGGCTACGGCTATTGAGCGGGCCCTTCATCAACGATGCAGGCAGCATGATCGACTCTCCACCAGCAGCACGATCAATGTTGCCGTAGTGACTGCTATGTATCAGAACCCCTTGCGTAAATTGATCAGAGAGCTCGTCAGAGAGGAAATTCCAAAGATTTTGACACCGACACTGGGCAAACCTGTAGTGTCAATCACCGAAGTGGTGCGCAATGAAATTAGGCAGGTGTTCCCAGCAGCCAATCTTCAAGACCACCAGCGTCCCGTGAGTTACCCCGCTGCTGTCCGATGTCCACCACTCATTACAACCACACCGCCGTACCACCAGCCACTGGCGGAGGCTAAAGCCCCTACATCCACGCGCCACCGCCGACCAAGCTAAGTACCGCCAACCTACCCTCCTCCTTCACGCTCCTCTCCCACTCACCCCCTCAGCTTCCGGCGTCAAGCGGAACTTACGTAGCTTCAGCTTCCTGTTCCGAGTGCAAGTGACGCTATGTTTTTAGCGTTGTTTACTTTCGCGTCTACGGAGAGGCTTTAATTGCACCAGCTGCGGTTGAAACTGTTAATGCGATTCCATCCAAGAACCGCCGCCTATTGTAATCGGCGATCTGGTCGTGTTCGCTGCTTCGCGTCAACCTGTGACGGGTTGTGCCTCGAGAGACAACGTGCAGTGGAATGCAGTGCTTGGGTACTTGGAGACCGCTCCCGTTTTTCGTGCATTTGGAAAACAGCGACCGCAAACTACTACTTCAGCGGAATACAACAGCTTGTCCCCTTTGAATTCTTGTTTTGAAGCATACATCCCCTTCAGCCAGCACGTATGGAGGGACTTTAGTGAAGGAGTTCGCGACGCCAATTTGTACGGCAGACGCATAGAGTTTATGCTGTTGATTCTGAGGTTGATCTTGTCTCGTACGGCAGATCGAAGGTAACGAACGTCCCAAGTGCGTGCACTGCGTGAAGAACTGCAATGACGTGAAGCTATGAAATATAACAAGTTCAAATTTGCGTGGAAGGCATTCAGTGACATGGTGAAAGCAAGTGTGCTTTTCTTGTGCGATATGCGTGGAGGTGTGCAGTGAATTGGTGCGTGCGCGCGTGTTGTAACGCGTGCAAAGGTGTACAGCGAATTGTGTTAGTGTTGTGACGCGAGCAGATGTGTACGGCGAATTATGTTCGTGTGTTGTGCCCCAGCTCATGGCTTTCCGCACTTTGTCAGAGAAAGGGGACGACAGGCAAAGCGTGCGGGCGCAGCGTACGCAAATAAGCACGTAGATGCACACGAATGACGCTTGGTGGAATGGCTAGAGCGAGCTACTCAAATTAGCACCGGTTGCTAAATACGGGCGTCTCACCATCGTCTGCAATCACAGTGGAAATTCTCGCGGCGCAACTCCAGGAAGCGTAAACGCCGGAACCGGAAACGCCGGAAGCGGAAATGCCGGAACCGGATTTGGTGTGAGGGGAAAAGGCGGTTGGCGGTACTTAAGAGAGCGGTGGTGGCGCGCGGATGGAGGGGCTTTAGCGGAGGCCTGCCGGTCTCAACAGCCGGCCTCCGCCGCAAGATAGGCTTCAAGGTGTGCACCTGTTGTGCCGCCGCAGTCATATCACCAGCTGCTGTTTGCCGCGCCTTCATCAGCGCCACAAAACGACACTACGGTATGGCCGCAATTTCAAAGAACTAACGTATGGCGCACCATCGACAGGTGCCCACTCTGTTTTCACTGCGGAGGCGCTGGCCAGATTTTGCGTCATTGTTGACATTGCGACACATCATTTCGACTTCATCCGTGGTCCTATGGTCGACGTGCAAATGATGACTCAATGCTACGCTGCAACGACAACGCTTTTCAGGCACCTCCAATAGTGTACCCGAATGACGAATCCGTGCCCAATAATCGGTCTGATTTCGGCCGTCGGTCGCGCTCTCCAACCCCTCCACGTCAAATGGCTTCACCTACTGGACGTACTTTTGCTGACCTCTGAGGATGAAGGTTGCCCAGCCCAAACTGGGGAAACTAACGGCGGCGACCTCTGGGTCTAAGGTTGCAGGCCTGCCGCAAGACAATAAAAAGCCTCCAACACTCCCGCTCCAGAACTCCGTGAAGCCGATGAACACCTACCCCGAAGAAATAGTGAATGCAGACTTTGATGTTTTCACGGAAGGGCAGCCGATGACAGCGTTAGTCGACACTGGTGCCGACTTCTCTATAATGAGTCAGGAACGCGTCCTCCGCCTCAAGAAAGTAAAGATGCCATGGACGGGCATTCACATAAGAACAGCAGACAGCCAATTACTGATGCTTACTGGAAGATGTACTGCTAGAATTAACATCGGGGATTCTTCTTTCGTGGCCACTTTCATCATTCTTCCTGTGTGCTGTAAAGATTTGATTACTGGAATGGATTTCCCAAAAGAATATGGTGCCGTAATTAACATCCCGGACCGCATGGTGACATTGTATAAGAGTCCTGGTTTAGTCTACTGCTTATCGCCGCAACAAAACATCTTTCGTCTAACAGAAGACGACGTCGTCATCCCACCTCAATCACGTACCCTTGTTTCGGTAGCATGTTACGTACAGTTTCATTGTGAAGGAGTTGCTGACTAAATAATCACATTGTTGTTTACTCACGGTATCTCGGTCGCACGAACCTGTTGCTAACAAATCTTAGCACAGGGCAACGGCACCTTTCCAGAGGGCACGGCTGTGGCTTATTTTGAGTGTTGCGGATGTTCGCAGCTGCTGTTCACTACTCGAAGAAGCGCCTATGCTAGACCCAGCTCCTGCACTTGACATCAGCACTGCTTTGTCGCAGCACGAACAAGAACGGCTTCTTATGCTATTGGCCAAGTTCAATGACTGTTTGCGTCGGTGTCCAACGTCGGTCAGACGCCTCTAACAAAGCACCGAATAATTACAGAGGATATGGCTAGACTAATTCGCCAAAATCCTTATTGTGTGGCTCCCAGAGAATGTGAAGCCATACAATAACAAGTGACAAAAATGCTCGAAGACGACATGATCCAACCATCAACGAGTCCCTGGGCATCTCCTGTAGTTCTACTCAAAAAAAAAAGATGGCAGCTTGAGTTTGTGTGGATTACTGAAAACTAAATCAGGTGACAAAGGAAGACGTGTACCTGCTTCCCCATATAGACGACTCACTCTCGACACGCACGTTACTTCTCTTCAATGGGCTTAAAAAGCGGATATTGCCAAATCGAGGGTAGATCCGAGAGACCATAAAAAAACTGCTTTTGTGACACCAGACGGCCTATACGAATTTAAGGTTTTGCCTTTCAACTTGTGCTCTGCCCCTGCTATGTTTAAATGCCTCATGGATACTGTGCTTTTGGGTCTGAAGTGGAAAACCTGCTTAGTGTACCTCAACGATGCCAGCATGTTCTTCGCAACGTTTGAAGAACACCTCAAACGGCTTGAGGCAGTTCTGCAGTCCATACGGTCCACCGGCCTCGCCCTGAAGCCGAGAAAGTGCCACTTTGGCTTTGCAGAACTACAGTTTCTTAGTCACTTCGTCAGCCACGTAGGTGTCCGCCCGGATCCTGAAAAAATTGTCACCGTCGTGCAGTTTCCCGTACCATCCGATAAAAAGGCGATCAGGTGCTTCCTCGGCCTCTGCGCCTATACTGGCGGTTTATTGCAGACTTTGCAGACCTGGCATATTAGCAGGCTCAGCATTCTCAGTGTTTGCAGGCACTGGGGTGCCATGCTTCCCATCTCAGAGGCCATGTGCTACTTCTCAGCAATGCCATCAGGTGATGCAGGAGAGACGAGCTTGGCTGCCGCATGATGCATTTCCCAGAGTTTGCACACATCGGTGTGCCATGCATTTCGGAGGCCATGCATAGACTTCGTGGTAGTGGTGCTACATGGCGCGAGTGTTCTTAGGGAAGTGCCAGCGAGTGTTCTTAGGGAAGTGCCATAGAGGCGTCCCACTACAGTACATGCCTCATACACACAACTTGTTTTGATGGTGGTAGTAATATGTTGTGTCACTATATTAATTCAATGCTAACACTTATTTCTTCAATGTCTTTGCAACTGTAAATTATAAGGTGGCCTACACTGTGACCAATAACTTTGCCAGTTCATCCGGGGGCACTTGCAAGTTTCCAGAAATCTATTTTGCCTCTAGCTTCAGAAGTAAAACAACATTTTGGTTAGCTTTTGTAGTAAATATAGGGCATCATCATCATCAGCTCACATGGAAACTTGTTCTGTTACCATCTCGTGATGACATGGCGTTCATATTGGCTCTGATAGTCAGTAATTTTCAATGCCATGAATGTAATTTTGTTCTTGCAATCTCTAGATCCACTTCCTTTGAAGACATGGGCAATATCAGGCAAATGTGGCATTTTGATGTGGCCATCACGAGGTGTCAACGCAACAGAAAGAGGCCAGCCTGCAATGTTGACTGAAGTGTGTTCCATTTAAAGCATGTAAATTGCAGTACCCCTGCAGTCCTGGTCATGATAACAGCATGGGCTTTGTGCATCATTTAATCAATGTGGCTATGCTGGCTGATGATCATGCCAAAAATACCCTTGAAAGTAATTTTTTTTATTGATTGATGATTTTATTTATTTATTTTATTTATTTATTTACTTATTTGGTTTAACATGATGGATAGGGGCTACAAGGGGCACTATAATGGAAGGTTCCGGATTAATTTTGACTATCTGGTGTTCTTTAATAGGCACATAATCTAAGTGCATGAATGTTTTTGCATTTTGCCCCACACTGAAATGTGATTGCGATGGCTGGGAATCGAACCTGCAACCTTGTGCTCAGCAGCAGAATGCCATAGTTGCTGAGCTACCATGACAGATCACTTGTGGTAACCACATCGCAAAGCAGAAAACAACTCACAAGGGGAAGCTGCTCTGTAGTTTGTCAGAGGTCGACCAGTGTCAGCCAGGGCTAGCAATGCATCGAATGCCTCTAGAGCTCGATCGCTACAGGCCAGGGCCAGTTGCAGGGCAGTCTGGTTCGACTCATGCTTTCCCAGAAGCACACTGAGCCGATCGCACTGGCCTCGGCTCTCTTCCAGTGCCAGCTGAAGAAGGTCATTTTGGCATCGGAGGTGCTCCACCTTGGAAAAGCACACAGTGCACGAGTTGCAATAACACAGATGGAACACTGTTCCACGGCAAGTTACACCTGTAGCACACAGGCACAAAAAAATGACATTAACTACCTAGTTCTTCAGCATACATGCACACGCACCTTGCTGCTTAGACGCTCTATCTCCACTTCAAATTCACGTACACGGCCCTCGGGAAGGGGAGAGCCTGAAGAGCAGAGCCGCTGGGCAGCAATGGCTTCCTGAGTGTGTGCCTCTTCCTGCAGCTGTTGCACCAGCTGCTCAGCTACCTTGCTGCTGGAGATCTGTGTAGAGAGGCACCATACTAAGAAACCAAGCACAAAGTTCGCAAGTTGCTATTTCCATCTGTCAAGGCTGCACACTGAATTGACTGCTCACAAAACTAGCGAGCATGGATATGATAACAGTAACGTGTACAGGGTAGACATCTCGCAAGTATTCTTTTCATGCTGTTCATTGCCCAGAGTGCCAGTAGGCTGGCTGGAGTAGGCTGGAGTGCCAGTAGGCTGGAAATACAATGCCGCCACACGGAGCCATCATACTGGATATCACCATATTTTCCTGAATATAAGCGCCCCCTTTTTGTTTCATGCCTCTAGTGGCCAAAATGACGGAAGGTGGGTAACGTCTGACTAACAAATATAATATTATACGCTTATGGAGGAACCAAAATTAAGCAATTTAATGTGATTTTGACTGTACGAAAAATTACGGTAGACGAAGTAAATTACTGATTGTTGTCATGGCACCCTGCTGTAGTCACTCATTCAAGCTGTCACTTGACATGAAGTCCTTCGTATCACTGCCAGAGCTGTTAGCAAGTTGTCCTTCAGCTTCACATAATTTTTTTGTGATGCTACTTAAGCATGTTGCCATGACAGCAGATCATAACCATTTCCACACTAGCTGAAAGCCAATGCTGCTAACTTTCGTGGTGTAATAATTTCTGGCAAATTTCAACTGCGAGAACAAAACTGGATGGCTGAAGAGCGCACAACTCGCATTACCCAGTAGACACCAGCATTGCGGAGTGACAACTCTGAAGTTTAATTGATTTCTGAATCATTCCACATTTTGAAACACCCAGAATGGAATGGGAATGGAATTATGGCAACAATCCGACAGATGGAATGAGAATGCAGTGGAAAGCCGAGATGACAGAATGGAATTGAAATGTTACAAAACAGCCATACTTGTAAATTTGCCTTTCAGGCTAAACTAGAATTTGTCAATACTACATTGTATTTCTCCTACCAGTTCTTTCAGTGTCTGTCTACCTTTAGGTGACCACTTCTGCAGTGGTAAAAATAAACAATGCCGTATTCTGCACATTCTACATATCTAAAGACATGGAAACCTTTCTGTGTTACAAGATTGAAATGCATTTAAAGACAGCAACTTTCAGATGTCAAGAAATGTGATTCGGTTTAGCAAGATAACACTTGACCTATAACAGAAATTTATAGGCAAAAAAAAATGTCGCACCTTGCACGAGTCTACGGTGTTTTAAAATGTATGTCACATTTTTTGCCACACTGTCGAGTAAGCGCAACAACAAGAGGACAGAGGAGTCCGAAAAAAAAAAATTGTGCCCCTTAACATGCCTGTAGGTGCAAAACAAAAAATATCACTCTGCAAAGCATATCAACAACGCGTTTCACTATTATGTTAGTCCTCAAAATGACAGAATAACCTAGCTGGATGCATGGCATACAAGACACTGCAAGATTATTTTCTCATTAGCTTTACGTAGATTAGTGTCGGACGGATTACAGATTCTTTCGAAATGACAGGTCTTCTTTAGAACGCAGGCCTTCCTTGTGTCGCAGCATGTGATGTGGTCGTGAACTGCCTAACATGTCTGCAGCTTAAATGAAGCTAACCTCAGTGGTCGTGAGTTGGCAGATGTATACTACAGTATGTGAAGAATCGGTGCACCGTCACGTCAGAAATTAGTGTCGTGTTTGGCTTAATCCTAAATGGAACAAAAACTACGTAAACATGCCGAAGCATAATTTCACTTATGAAGGCCTTGATTAGTATAAACCATTTTTGAAATTATGGTTTTAAAGAAGCCTAGAGAGTGAGCCTTTGCTCTGGCTCCTTGCTTTATCCCTTTGCTATGGCTTTGAATAGTGGGCCGCAATTCAGTCTGTCACCACAAATTGGCATCTTTTGGAGATATTTTGATCGCCACAAACTGAATAGGTTTAGGAATCGCATGAAATATCGGTGGCTTCTAACCCACGCAATGAACATATGTTTGTTGATGCTATTTGAGAAGCAAGACAAAAAAAATTATAAAATAATGTTTACATATTTCTTTGTCTAGTCACATTAGACATGTATAATTAATTGCCTTGAGTACACATCTTGCGTATGTGTTTGCGAATTAAGGTTCCATGAGTATGGGTACTGTATTGACCAGGCATGTACTCTACCACCCAAGTGTTCGCACAATGATTCTTTTGAGGGCTGATGATCCTTTTTACAGCGCTAGGCCGAGAGATTTCTCCAGAAACCAAACCTCACAAAACGCTTGTAAAAATTTATGCAGATCGAACACTCTTCTTGGAATCTTTGTAAAAGCGATTAGTCAGATGCTGTCAATTCGTCCATTTCAGTCCTGCATACTTTGTGTAAAGGAAACTGTCGTGTGCACCTGTCTTCTCATGCACCCATGGCAATCATCTCAAAGATCTAATTGGTGCTGGCATGATACAAGTGTACATGTGATTTTGGCCTAATGGCTGGAGCATCTGGCTGCTGTGTTGGAGAACCAAGGGTCTACATCACCGTCGGGCACATAATTCCGTTTTCTTTTTCTTTTCTTTCTTCATGTGAGCTATTCAGCAAGACAGCAGTGCCCAGCCATGGTCAGGAAAGTTTGGGAGAGTTCACAAAGAAAGCTTCACTTTAAGAGAGTAGAGAATTGAGATATTACAGGCAACAACGCTGTGCAGAGATAGCAGGCCACAAACATCTTGCTTATGAGAAAAATATTGTGCATAAATTATTTATAGTATTTTTAAGACTTCAAAAATATGTCTTTACTTATGAGGCATGCAAGTGCAGATAATAAACAATTATAGAGAAAGCGTTAATTTAGTGGAATTGGAGGAATGGATCCGTTCAGCTCAGTCACTCCAGAAGTGGGAATGGTCCAACTGTCACCATTTTGAAAGGTTAAACAAGTGGAATTAATGAGAATTTCCACTCTCTGGAATGGAGTGGGAATGGAAAGGAAGATCCCACTCCGTAACTCTGGTAGACACCCATTAGTTGCTTGACCAATTCGACTTCACCACCAGGTGAGCATGAGTGATCATTCTTGTCAAGCTGTTGCATCACTTACGTCAGGCTCACACGACAGTGAGGTCAAGCTCCTGCAGCTGGGATGCCTATAGACTCTGCCACAATATGGCAAAGTGCTCCACACTGGCCACGTGACCACCACGTGAGCATCCTAAGCATCAAAGATTCCTAGCAGCAGACAATGAAGTCACCTGGTACAGTGTTTTCCGGTGTCACTATTTAACTTGTTATGGAACAAACACTGCATTTGAAAAAAAAGAAAGAGCACTGGACATGACAATCTGCAGCTGTAGCCTTTCTTAGCTGGTTGGCTTGGTTTGTCTGGTGATTTGCGTGTAGTTGGTAACTACTCATTTGACTAGGCTTTGCTACTTTGGTTTGGAGCAGGTGCTGGCAACGTACTGAAACAAAAACATTGCTCTTTCTGTTTATCACGGTGGCAGAATTAGCATGTGGTCGTGCAGGTGAAGTCGGAATTATAGAATAGAATAGTGCACTATAAACAGTCTGAAATTTCGGTTGTTCATGTATATTATCTGTCCAGAGGGTCCACGATGACGCCATAAGGCTCGACCTGGCGGTGCCGACGTGGACGCGGCCCGCCTCGGTCTGAAAAGACCGGGCTTCAGGACACTAATAAAGTTTTGTGAATGAGTGAATGAATGAATGTATATTATCTCTGTGGGGCAAACGATAGTGCTGTGAAAGTGTCTGAAAACAAAGTGTGTTCGAATTATTTTATGTTCTACGAGCAGTCATTGAGTGGTGTGTACTGCAGTTGTCTGAGACTCTCACACGGCCAAAAACCGCAGACTCATACTCACCCCAAGGCTGGCCATTTCTGATCCAAGGATGAGCCTCGGTGAAGCAGGGGGTTCTGTTTTGCGCAAGCGGACTCGCTCAGCCATCTTGGCCACAGGTTGTGCCGCCTGCTCAGCCAATGGGGATGCGCTGCCACCTGGAATCTGACCACAGCTACTCTGGGGACTTGTGGCAACACGTTGCTGGAGGTCACGAAACTGAGGAAGTCAACAGAAACAGCACACTCCATGTAAGTCATAAAAACTTCTTTCTAATTTGTATTTACAGCTGAAATGCTGTACCATAGAACCTTAGTAATACGTTTTCTCCACTTATAACGTTGCTAACCTCTGTGATGCTAACAGCATGTTCAGAATGTTTGCATACTATGTTCTATTCCTTCAGTCCCATGACACACTACAAAAATTTACAATGCACATGTTGGAAACTATGTGAAGTGAAAGTTTCACGAAGCAGTTCTCTCGTGTGTACATGCTTTTGTGCACACAAGCTGTGTGACGTGATGCACGCGCCTGTTGCCTCGAAGAGTTACTTGGCATTGGCACAAGAGAAGTATGCATGCGAATAGGGCCTAATGGTCAGAGCACTGGTAGACCAAGGTTAAATTCCACCACGGGACATGTAATTTATTTATTTTCTGAGTGCGAACTATACAGCAAGATAGCAGCACTCATCAGCAACACTCAGCAAAGTCCAGAAGTGTTTGCTTAAAAAGCTTTACTCTAAAAGCCCTCCGTGGAATACTAGTGTTTGTGATGTGATGGTGGAATTGAATGTTGCCATGGTAATGGAAAACCCTGGCCATCACAGGAATGGAGTGCATGTAACCTCTTGCTCCTGGACAAGGGGTTTTGAGGCATGGACGGAAAGTAGACGGGGTCAGCATTGAATGTGACAAAGACAGCTGTTGGTTGTTAAAGAAAAAACTTGCCTTGCGCTGGCAGCGATCCCTGTCCTCACGTAGTGCAGCTGTAGCAGCCCTTGCCCTCTGCAAGTCGGCTTCCTGGCGGGCCAGCCGCTCCTGCAGGCTTATATTTTGTGACCGCAGAGCCGCCATTTCCTCCTGCAGCTGGGATGCCTGTAAGCTCTGGCACGATGTGGCACGGTGCTCTACACTTGTCACGTGACCACCACGCACGCCATGGCTGCTACTGCTACTGCGAAAGCCCTGCACAAGGCATTTTCCAAATATGCATCTGAGCCAGCTTATAGCTAAAGCTTCTGGTTAGCTGGGGAGGATGGGAATGTTTCAAATTGCACACAGGGACACAGGTTTCGCACTGCGTTGCTGGTTCTTATGAAAATCAGAACTACTCAAGTTTGTTTGGTCTATCAATTGATTCGTTAGGCTTAACAATCCAAAGCAACACTGAGGCTATGACAGGTGCCACAGTGGAGGACTCTGTATTAATTCTGACCACCTGGGGTTCATTAACGTGCGTACCACATTTCACCCCTATCGAAATGCAGTGGCTTAAGCCGGAAATTGAACCTGCGACCTCATGCTCAGCCGCAGAACAACATAGCCACTGAGCCGCTGCGATGAATATTAATTTGTTGAACAAAAAGCATGAGACACGCTATCTCACTTCCAAATGCCTACTTTCCTCCTAAGTTTTCACATCTTACACTTGATTCAAGGGAGGCGTCAACATAGCGGTGGTAAAGAAGTATAACCTTCCAGGTTATTAATAACTGTTCCTAGCTTTGTCTTCTCTCTCTTCCCATCAATTGCAAAGATGAAAAGCAGGGCTGTTAACAGGCTTTTCCAGCATGCCATAGTATAAGCTAAGATTGGTAAATTAATGCTTAAAACAAAAGCTAAATTTATTTATACAGTCACGCTCTTTCTTAAAAATGCAATGCTTGGGACCACATCCCGAGAGGATTGTTTTACTGTGGCAAAACTTTTTTCTCATGCATCTTTATAAAAAACTGGAAACATTTTCATCGAAAGCTGAAAATTTACGTCAAGCAAACAGGCATTTCTGAAAGCACTGTTGCCTCACCTGGGGCTTCTCATCAAAGCTTTCATTGTCTCCAAGGCCACTACTGGTATCTTCTCCTTCATGAGTTTGCACTGGAACAACTACTTCTGTGGTGGTACATTTTCCGGAAATAACATCAGTAAACTCTGGTGGGGATTCGTTGTCTGAAAAGAAAGAAAACAAGAAGTGGGGGAGGCCCTTCATCACAATATCACTGCTGGCGTTATGCATCTTGAGCATCAATGCAGATTACAAAAAGACATGCAAAAGTGTGAGTTCATAAAGCAGAATATAGTCACCTTTGTCACTAATAGACTCTGTAGCTAAGTTCTCGTTGCTTGTGCAATGGCTCAAGACATCACTGATCCTTGATTCATCTCCCGACTGCTGACTGTACTCATCCTCTTCCCTACAGGGAAATGCTTAAATCAGTGACAAAATTAAAGCACAGCCACATTGCCGTAGTACATGAGCTTGAGAAAAAGCCTGTAGATTTCTTTTCACTTAATGGGACACTAAAGGTAAAACAATGTTGAGCTGTATTAGTAAATTATGATTATACAATACAAAAAAGTGCCACTCTTGCAGCCAGAGGAGGCTTGATAAGCCAGAAAATATGCACAAACGAAACACAGGTGGCACTGCCATCTCGAAGTTCCCATACCAGCTTGCTGTGAGGTCAAGGATGTCGACAGTGTCTGCTCAGGCCTAGTTAACATTTTTATTAGTAAAGATGGACTACAGTGTATTATAATGGAGTCAAAAATGGAACCTGGCAAGTTTCAAGAATTTCTGCTATATCAGAAAAGCCCAAATATGAAACAATATTTTGAAATCCAAGATGTCATAGTGACGGACCACGCTGGGGTATCAAAGATTAAAGAAAATAAAGTTTGGTCTTCTTTTTCTTTTCCAGAAAATAAAAAACCTAGTCAGTTTAAACTGATGTAGTGTTTTTTTTTTTTTTAGTGTCCCTTTAAATCTGAGGGCAAGTTTCTTGTCTATGGCTACATACACAAATTAAGCGTGAACAGCACTCCTTCGATTTGAAAACTTGTGGATATCTGTAATGTAACTTCGATGGATGGTGGTTCTGGCTAATTGGTTTTCCATAACGCTGGTGCATCACGAAGCAGGACATAGAGACAAAGAAAAGACGCAGACACAGACAAGCACTCATCTTCGTCTTTTCTGTGTCCATCTTTCCTGCTTCACACTGCACCAGTTAACATCTACAATACCTTTAAATGTTTTTGCTTCAGTCTCAGCTGCAAGTTTAGTCATTTAAGATTACAGTACTGTATGGAGCAAGCAAATTGTGCTTGTATACACATGTGCATGCTTCACAAATATGTGGTACATCATGGCCACAGCTGCCTCCTGAACACACAGCATTGCCGTCCATATGGCCGTTTTCACAATGTAACTTTTGCAAACATGATTGTAAATCAAGGTAGCATTAGCAATGTCTCCAAGATAATATTTTTGTAGTCATGTAAATCTGGGATAGATTTCTCTTACTTGAAAGTTATTTTATTAAAAGTAATAATTTTCAGGGTTAACTCTTGTAGCATAGAAACGTATGGTAATGTTAATTCGGCTGAACCTCAGTTACGGCTTAGTGCACTTAATTTCACACACACAAACAAGAAAAGATAAAAACCAAACCACAGTTCTTCCCTTAGCAACATTGCCACATATGAAAACGCAGTAAAGTTCTTTACATAACTGAGCATAATGGCAACGTCTCATAACTGAGGTTGAGCATAACTGCAGTCAACCTGCAAATATAACCTGGCTGTCAAATCACTGCCACTTTAGAGATTTTTACACATTTTCATCTCCTCTGCATTCTTTTCTCAGCAAAGCGAGAAGCCTACCAAAAGGGGTTTGTACTGTGGTTGGTGTCAAATATGAGGGTGCAGCTGGGGCTAAACGTGTACAGCCCTTATTAGGGAATGAATGATAACGGCATTACACCTAGTACCTCAAGCTTGTTCATTGGTGAAGGAGCTTGCTCACAGTACACAGAAAAAATGGTCAATGAAATTAACACATAGCAGGAGGAAACTGGCACTGACTTGATCACTGCAGACCTCTGGATGTCCAGCTTCTTGGAGAGTTCAGCAATGACACTGTGGAGTTCTGTGATGCGCTCCTCATAACGCTGTGCCTGCTGTTCCAGCCGATCTTCTTGGTCCCGAGAAACCTGCAGGCGTTGCAGCTGCCGTTTGCTCAGCTTCCTCTCCAGAGCATCTTTCTCCTGGGACACTTGCTGTAGTCGACCAGCGAGGTCGTACACTTCATTTTTCAGCGATGATATAGCAGCCAGATGTAACTGGTAGGAAGGTTAGTGCAACGTTATGGGCAATAACCAACACTTTCAGATGGCCTGTTATGTCAGCACTCAATTTTGCCCACTCACCTTGTTCGCCAGCTCAAGTAGGTCACCAGTGTTGCTGGGTATGGGCCCGCCAGAAGCTTCAATCAACCTCTGTAGCGTGTTAGGCTCTGGGCTCAAGTCTCGCGTGCCAGAGTCGAACTCCCAACTTTCATGCCGTTCAGACAGAGCTCCTGCAGTACCCACAGTTATGCAAAAAATCAGATGTAAATTCCATGTGTATACATGGCAAGTTAAGGCAAGCAGGGATATCGCCTGCCCTAATATAAAAGAAAAGGTGTCTATTCCTGAAACCACTGGGCTTGAGAACTTGATTTCATCAATACAAATGAGACCAAAGAAAAAAATGTTGATGTTTGAAATGGTTTAAAGCAAATGAATTTATCACAAATAGCTTTAGTTGCTGCATTCAAATTTCGAACACAACCTAAAAAAATATGACCAACCCTCATAAGTGCACAGTTATCTACTACTAGATGCAACATGTGGCTTCGCGTTCCCCTCTTTGCTCAGCAGCTGCAAGCTGGGGCACACAGCAAAGGCTGCTACATAATTGCACATTGCCTCAAACACTGCAGTATTGAACATGTTCACAGACTATCTGCACTCAAAACACTGCTCCTACCTTGACTAGCGTCACTCCCTGCCTTCCAGGAACCTGAAGCCTGTGCAGATGTAGCGGGGCACTTTTCCAGTGTTTTCTCCTCCTCCTGATGTGTGAGGGCTTTGATCTCGCCCATAAGTTGCATGCGGCTCCGAAGAAACACGGCATACGAGATGCGCCCATCCTCATCAGCTCCGAGCTCTTCCATCAGCTCTCCGACGCTGTGCTCGAGATTCAGCTGACGGCACACTGCCAACAGGTCTTGGCTAAGTTGGTATAGCGGGAAAGAAGCAAACAGAGTGTTAAGAAAAGAGTTGTGTCAGCACTTCGAACACTTTATTTAGCATGATTTGTCCGCTAAACTTCTAAGTGTGAAAATAATTTATAATTTTTATTACCTATATATATTTTTTATTTGCCTGGTTTGCAACATGACATAATGTAAGGATGAAATTACATTTAATCATGGAGGGCCATTTCATGTAGTTCCTGCAAAAGTGACTTATAAAACGGACTGTCCATGAGCCATCATTCATAGTTTTTTGGTCGCTTCTCAACTTCGCACCTCAAGTACACTTTCGCAGGGTGACATGTCCGAAGCAGATGGCGGACATCTACTGCAATCACCTCGGACACTGGACATTGTTTTCATATGGTTGGCTCCAGGTAGCAATACTTTATTGCAGCAAACACTTGAAAACAAGAGGTGACAGCTCCTTGCAGAAAGCATAAATGCTCTAATAAACGCAGGTATTGAAACACCTGTTGTCGAGAAATGGATTACATCATAGGAAGGTGCCGACCTCAAATCATCACGTGCTTATACGCTCTTGCTATTTGATGCATCATAAGTGCTCTTAGCATTTTCACAAAATGAAAGGGGGATGGAATATGTGCGTTACCATTGTCCATTTAATTCGCACCCACATCATCACCCTGAATCATCCTTCTTGCACGTGGAATACAAGCAGCTCATTCCACTCTTTGGTGTTCAAGCACGGGAGCAGCTCGCGAAGCAGGGCGTGATTGGTATCGCATCAGTTCATTAGAGACATCACTTGAGACGTATTATTGTGCATTACAGCATCAAAGACGCACTTAAGCGCATTCAAATAATCCTTAGCTAAGGTCTCTGCTACTGGCTGTCCAAGTTTCAAATGCCTAGAGTCGCATCTTAGTGTGTGCAACAATAAAAAGCAAGCTGGCTGCGCGGCACAAGTTTAGCCCACGTTAGGACTCCTAGTAATAATCGCATCATTGTGACGTAGAAGACATGAAGGAGCCATCATCTACAGACCTTACGGTAGAAGAATAGATCTGCAAGTATATTTACTGTTCAGAAACACTGCGGCGGCGGTAGGCAGTCGAAACCATGCAACACGCTTAAATTCATATAATCGCAACCTGTTTGGCTAGAATCCGAAGCTTTTTCAGCTGGAACTCGGCTTGCTTACAACATCTGATGAAAATCAGAGCAGCGAAACTGCTACTAAAGATGAGCAAAGCTTCACTAGCCTGTCAATGTAACCGTCCCCGTTGCCATCACAGGTCTGGAAGAGCCGCCGAATCCGCTCTTCTTCCGGAGTTGAGCCGGAATCACTCCCACTAGATTCACTGTTCACGTCGCTGGCCATGTGCATTTCTACCCATGGGCAGCCTTAAAGGCGCGACTTGCAGTTCCAGCTGCGACCTGAAGTTCAGGACGTCAATTGTTTACATTAGGCCGAAGAGCCCTCTCCGGCGATGCCATATCGCACGGATCGCTCGGCATGCGCTCAAGCAGGATACGCACAAAGCTACTCGCTTCATAGCTGAAATGAGCTGTTGAATATATACCAGCAACCGAAACAGTTAAGACTTAAGGCGCAAAAGCGCGCTGAGTAAACGGCAATCAGCAGCTCGACCAAAGGTCAAGACCGAAATTACATTGATACGAAAACACATTTCCCCTCCCGAAACAGTAACTCTCTTGTTGCCAGACTACGACGCTACGCCCGCTAAAGCTTCAAGACAATTCAGCATGGGCTCGCATGGCAAATGCTGGAACACCAAAATGTAGAGTTGCCTCGCAACTCTACGTCACAATCGCAAAGCAAGTAATTTGTACTAGATTGTAGTCAAGGAAAGTTGTAGCGAAAATTGAAACCGTACCTCAAACACATACAAGACTCGGTCAATCCGATATCTGCGCCAAGCGTGCACCAAGAGCGCATACGATTCTTTACGTCAATTGCAATCGAGCAAAATCAACGCCACATATCTGTTCATACTTTAACACACATATTTCCATTATTTGCATACCCGTCTTGCACCTTTGTTCTATGTGTGACCACTGACATTTACCCGATGATAGGATGTTCAAGTCATTCGAGGAGAAGGTATACAAATCAAATTACAGGTTCGTGTTTTCAAGACAGTAGTATGGTCATATCTAATAAGGACAATGAAACAATCACATGGAAAATTTCAGATTCAAGGAAAAGCTAGGTGACTGAAAGGCGGATGCTGACCGAGCTAGTGGAAAGTGGCAACAATAGAGGTCTTAATGACCATATTTAAGAAATTAATGTTGCAATAAATGTTAAAGACAAGATTCAAGAGGGAAAAGCGAGTTGGTTTGGTTGTGCAACCATGCACCTAATAATTGAGATGAGTGCTGCAATGAAAAGCAGGCGATGAGGATATAGATTCTAATGGCCAGAGGAAGAAAAGGTGGCCCAAGAGTTGGCAAAGTACTATTGAAAGGGAGCTGAGGAAAGAGAAAGTAAGAGAGTGAAGCGGAAGAAACTTGAAAATAGTTATGCCCTTGAACCTCGTTATAACGAATCGGGATATGACGAAGTAAATGCGATTCCCCTTGAGATACCCACGTATTTTAAACCTCATTTTAACGAAGTAACCTTGTTCTGCCAATGGATATAACGAACTATAGGTTTATCTCTGAAACCAAAAAGAAGGATCGCGCACCGATGCCACCGAGCCTATCGCTTTCCGCCAGGTTCTGCACTCGTTCTGCGCAGCCAGTTCAATATTCCCGCACCGAATACGCCGTCGAGAACACTGGTCTTTCTCACCGCCGTGCACACAGTGGTCGCGCACAAGGATCGACTCCTTATCTTATCGCACATGGAGGTGGGAAAAACTATCGCGCCTCTCTTTCGCTGCGGCACATAGCTGGTGAACCTATAGCTTCATCCTCCAAGATCTAAATCGCAATGTCGCAGGACACGGCCTAGCTGCACCGCGCCACGTATCGATGTTGATGCTTGCTAAAAAACCAGTGCCTCTCTCTCACTGCGGCGCGCCGGGCTCTGCTGACGCGGCTAGGCGTGACCTTCGAGATTACGTGAAAGAGGCACGATCGAGCCGGCCAAGCCAAGCTGGCGCGCACACAGCGGGGTCACGAGAAAGCGGTGGATCAGATAGTTTCGCTTTCAAGGGCCGAACGCGTCCGCGTTTCTGGCGCTGTGCCAAGCTAGATCGACCGCATACTTCAACGGGTTTCACGACAATATGAGCTAGCCAAACAGAAGCGAAATACCATTAGATTGGAACATAATAAGGACGCTATCGTAATTGTTGTCGCGTCAGGTGCTAACTAGCCGAGTGCTGCAAGCCGGAGTCTTTTGCTCTTTATTTTATTGAATTTTCATCGCACACGCGGCTGCGTGGCGGAGCCGTAGGCTTTTTTGCATGTTCAAATTCGTGTATACAATTGGGCATATACTGCAGTAAATGGCGATAGTCGGTATAACGGAGTAAATGGCTTCTCCTTCGACATAACGAGGTTCGAATGTAATATATAGCATGGGACACAGCCAATTGAATATGTATGACTAACCTTCGGTGGCATCAAATGTTTTTTGACGACGGGACCCGAGAAAAGTCAGAATATTTCTGCAGCTTGAGCAGACCGCGTGGGTTCAGATTTACAGCCTTTTTTGTACAGTAGAACGCCTCTGCAAAAAAAATGACCTGTATAACAAAGAACATCACAAGAAGCCAACAAACAATGACACCAAGCAAAACATAGGGGAAATTACTTGTACTTATAACTGAATTAAAGAAATGATACATTAATGGAAATGAAAGTGGATGAAAAAATAACTTGCTGCACGCGGGGAACGATTCCACATCTTCGCATTACGCTTACGATGTTCTACCAATTGAGCTACTGCGGCGCAGTTTTCCCACCCACTTTCTTAGGTATTTTTTTTTACTGTACTTGTGGGGTTCTTACCCGTGCTCTTGGGACAAAGGAACGACACAGTAGTGCAAACAATCACAAGGGTATTTATTGCACTTTCATAGAATAATGCCTGCTAGCCGCTGTTAGCAATCTCGCACACATGCTCTGGCGATGCCCCTCGTTACAGGGACCCAGTCGCATCACAGAACAAGAATGGAGCTCTGCCATCCGGAGCTCAGAATATGCATGTCAAACTTGGGCTGTCCAGAAAGCCCACGATGCGGCGGTTAGGCTCGGCCTACCAGTCCCCACGTGGGAGCGGCCCACAGCTCTGCCTTAGGGCAAAGCCTCTCAGGACCTTGTTATTAAAGTTCTTTGTCTGTCTGTCTGGCTGTCTGTCTGCCTGCTAGCCGGGCTGCTATCCACAAAACATGCCGATGGGCGCGCGACAAATCGCGGAAGTCCGGCTCACCACGACTGCAGCGAATATGTTCGCCCCATGCTAGACACCAGCGCCTGGACGTTCGCGCGTACGGTCACGCGAACGGGCCCGGGGGCGCGTTCCAACGATTGTGTTCGTCCATTCCGGTCTCGCAGAAGCATGGATCGGCACACGTGCAGATTGTCGATCCGCGCCATTTGCTGATCCGAGCCGAAGAGAAGGAACCTCCTCCCTGTCGCGCCCGACTAACCCCGGGCCGCCGCTAAGTGGCGCTTGCAGCGCAACACTCGCGCCATTTCTCGTACTACCCTGCAAGCATACCGACCGCCGCCGTAAAGCCACGCGGCGAAGCCGGATTACAGGGGAGGGGGGGGGCTATGGGGGCAAACAACCATAGAGTTAGTAGAACATCTATGCAAACAACATATCAGGGGACGCGTGAATCGCGCTTCCCCACATACTAGAACTAACCCGGGGAGTGTTAGCCAGCGCCCCCACTCAGAAACCTTGGCGGCGGATGTGGAACGTCCTTTCTGCCGCAGGCGTCACGAGTACGTGATCTTTTTTGGGTGAAGGAAACTGGTCAATAAACCCACATATGGATGGATGGATGGCGGCTACACCCTTTGTAATGAGTGGTGGCTGGCGCCACCTAGCCTTTTGCTCCCACTCCTATTTTTTTTTCTTTATATCCCCTTCTCCTATGCTATATGCTATCATATGCTATCTGAGGGCATCAATGTTGCCAGATTCGAGGCCCTCATTAAGTAACAATTTGCTGTCAAGGTTTCTGAGTGGGGGTGCTGGCTAACACTCCCAGGGTTAGTTCTAGTAGTAAAAGAAAACATAAATACCCAAGAAAGTGGATGGGAAAACGGCACCGCGGCAGCTAAATTCATAGAGCATCGCAAGCGTAATGCGAAGACGTGGGATCACCCCACACCTGCGGCAAGTTGTTTATTCATCTATGTTCACTTCCGTTATTTTATCATTTCTTTAATTCAATTAGTAAGTACAAGTAATTTCCCCTGTGTTTTCCTTGGTGTCATCAATTGTTGGCTTCTTATGATATGATTAATAAAAATTGGGCCCCTCGGCTAACCCCCTTTCTTCTTGTCTATTACATGAAAAAGGTGTAGAATCTGGCTACATTGATGCCCTCAGGTAGCATATGTGGGTTTATCGACCAGTTGCCTTCACTCAAAAAAGATCACGTGCTCGTGACGCCTGTCGTAGAAAAGATGTTCCACATCCGCTGCCAAGGTTTGCGAGTGGTGGTGCTTGCTAATACTCCCAAGGTGAGCTCTTGTAGTAAAACATAAATACCGAAGAAAGTGGATAGGAAAACGGTGCCGCAGTAGCTAAATTGGTAGAGCAACGCTCACGTAATGTGAAGACGTGGGATCGTTCCCCACCTGCGGTAAATTGTTTTTCCATCCACTTTCATTTCCATTAATCTATAATTTCTTTAATTAAATTAGTAAGTAAAAGTAATTTCTCCTATGTTTTCCTTGATATCATTGTTTGTTAGCTTCTTATATGATTAATAAATATCGGGCCCCTCGGTTAACTCCCTTTCTTCTCCTGTGTAACAAAGGGTTACTTATGTTATGGCAGTATTCCTATCTTTGATATGTATTGTGAATGCCTCTACTGCAAAGATATTACAACAAATTTACCAGTACAACAAAGGAATTGAGATGTTCCTGATAGCTGATTTGTTGCTTCACAATGAATGCACCATGTTTAGCATTCGCAAGTGAACAGGGAACACGCATGACAACGAATGTTCAAATCTTGCTGTGCAGCTCCAGGAACTGCTCAACATGTATGCCACCAACCCCGTGTTGAACTTTACAGTGAAACACAAACATAGGATGCTGAAGTGCAAGTAATAAGCAGTGGCACCTTTGTGAAATGTGTGTGCTCGCACCATGTTGACTCCTTTTGTCAATGAAAACAGTTGTTTAGAAGGTAGAACAATTTTGGCAAGCTAATGTAACCAGCAAAATAAATTCAGGAAAACACATTAAATACATTTATTTGTAAGGCACCGTCAAAGCATACCGACAAGCTTCTAAACAGATGCAGCTTGTGGCAAAAATATATATATACAGACTAAAATGGAAACAAATCAGTTAAACAATAGCAATTGTATAAATTACAGCGGGAGACCTAAATCACTCAACAACACAATATATAATCAAGCAATAGCAGCTGTGGAGATTATAGCTAGAAACCTAAATGGTCAACAATACAACATATTGCACCTTCGCAATGTAAAATGCCCTTTTTGCCTTTGCATAACAAGTAGCAGTGTTTCGTATCATATATGTATTTTCTGGACTATAGTCTGCAGACTTTACAAGTCTAATGTTGAAACTTTGCGGGTTGCGGACTATGTATGAGTGTGGACTATACAAAATATTATTTTGTAAAGCTGAAAGTGTGCTTGAAAATAACAAGTTCACACTGCAGCTTAAAATGTTTCCCACACTAAAACACAGTGAAACCAGCTGCACAATGATCGTCGCTGTGCACGAGCAACATTTCTAGTCCATAATATGCAAGCAAATGCTGCTACTTTTGAATGCTTCGACTTATGAGCACATTTCATTTTTCATTTATTTTTCATTTACTATACCCCTCAGGGCCAAGGACATTACAGAGGGGGAGTGGTAAATACAAAAGAATGAAGAAGACAAATACGGTTGGTTACATGAGTGTTCAAATGGCACCTGTATATACAATATTAGCTAAGGCTTCATTGAACTGTTCATTATTAATAAGGCCTACAACTTCGGCGGGAAGATGGTTTCAGTCACGTGAGGTTCGAGGCAGGAACGATTGTGAAAAACTTTTAGTGTTGCATGACAAAATGCCGACGTTTTACTGATGATCAATGCGACTAGATACATAAATTGGATGGGGGATGAGGTGATTTCGTAGAGTATGATGATGGTACAACTTGTGGAAGAGGGCAATCTGAGACTCTTTTCAGCACCAAACCTTGCTGTAAAATTTATATGCAACATTTAAATGCAGTGATGTTGATGTATTTTAGGATTGACTACTATATGAAGTCTAATAAAGGGCCAAGACTTTTATTGGCTGAAAATAATATCTTTGCTTCTCTACTGTGTACAGGTTCATCTCTACAGCCAAGTGCAGGCTATCTAAAGAAAACTTGTTATTTTATACCTAAATTGGCCCCTGCCGGTATACACTGGGTGCAGACTATAGTCTGGAAAATATGGTATATGACAACTTGCATAGTTACTTCCAGAGGAAAGTGCCTCAGCTAAAGTTTTCAGTGCATGCTTTTCTTCAATCTAAGGCATTTCCATGTGCATACATTGCTGCAATCCAGACAACACCTGAGGCACTTAAAGGCTCTAAGATAACCTCTGGGGTAGCATTAAGACACTGCGTGATGCTATTAGGTGTTGCTAAATATAAATGTATAGATGTTGGTCACATTACTTTATTGCTTTTTTTTTAAAATACAAAATGTGCCTACACTACTGGCCTAGGTGCAGCCTTTATCAAAGTTTCGAAGTCACACTGTGCACATTAGGAGACGCCAACTGCCACTGGGCCTTGTGGTGGTTCTCCTACAGCACTCCTCTTGCTCCAAAGATCAAGAGTCGTGAATTCTTCCAAAATCTACGTGGCTTCAAAACAATGAAATTTCTACAGTGGCTCTAATAAAGAATCCAATTACATTTCTAGCCACATGTGTAGTGCATTTTAAACTTTTTACAAAGGCTGCAACTAAAAATATAAACAATTAAAAAAGCTACACGAGGCATACTAGTCAAAGTGAAGCAATAACGATGCAACAAAACAGCTTTGCGCACCTAGTGCAAAGGACAATAAAAAGTCACGGTTCTGCCCAAAGGGTGAATCACTGACAACAATAGCAAAGTATTAGAATATTACATGAAGTAAGACTTGTAGATTCATGGGCAATATAATTTACAATAAACGTTCGCATGCTGACTAAATGTACATGGCATCATGTGCCCAGAGACACACAAACATAGTTTACCAGTGACTGGGTGCACTAGTCACAACGCTGCTGTGATGAGGACCGCCAGCAGTAGGTTGTCTCCAAAGTGAACATTTTATGTTGCCGCACCTTTTGCCCTTACACTGTCCAGCACCTCCAAAATTTGGCATATCATGCAACTTCCAACACAGTGCGTGCAGAAAGACAGCACGCATTAAGCCGCTAGCCTTCTGGATTGCCTTCACACCTGTAGCAGATTACATGACCTCCAATACTTGCCTCACGGGCTGCTGGGACAGCATGGCAACTGTGCGAAGGCGAGCTTAAGCATCCATATAATTTCTATGGCAACAAAAGGTGAGAAAAGGCAGCAAAATAAAACAAAAAATAATGTACCATCTATCTCTTGAGGATAAAAAAGTTGATTGTCCAGCGGGAGGTCTTCAAGACACGTAATGGAAGTACCAGTTCTTTTCGATTCACTTCAACACCGTCCTTGTTAGTGGATCCTTTGCGGCAACCAGAAGTGACAACTGAGTTGGCAATGCCAATGTGCTTGACAACGTAATAGCCGCAGGACCCTGAGGAACAATTTCTGTTCTTGGCTTCCCTTGATTGCTTTGGCGGTCCTTTTCTACAAGAAACAACACACGTTAAAGAAAAATTTAGCACTTCTGTCACTTCACAAAATCCATACAAGCACTGAAGCAAGATTTTAAAATGTGGAAGCCACAAAAAATTTCATTTCTTATGGCCGGGGCATGCAGCTTAGAATTTACAGACCAGAGAATAATCCGTACACATAATGGTCATGCAAGAAAGAAGAGGTGAGAACTATGTAAACTTGAAGAAAACAATGTAAGCATGAAGAAAACAAAGGTTGACGCCAGGGCTAAAAGAAATGAGATTGGCATTTCTGAGTTATGAATGCATAAAAATGATAGGGCAAAGTGGGATAAAAGATGCCAAAAATACTGGCCCTACAATGAACACGGGACACAACTGATAGAAAAAAGAACACAGAGAAACGTAAGTTTCAATTACTTTATTGCAACAGAGTAACATCGTTTGTTTGTTGTCATCACATTCCAATTGCCTTACAAGTGCTGTGCACAGTTGAGATTACAAATAGAATTTCTGGAGTTGCAGTTCTTGCACCCGCCAATGAGCTCAGGTTAAGGCTTGTGCGAAGGCTTTTTTGCGGGAGAAGGGACACACAAATGGGAGTCCTTTAAGCCTGCCATGACATAGCCTCCTGTATTTTTACAATGCCCAGTTCGTGATGTGTGATAGCCAGTGGGCCACCGTGGTGGCGCCACATTTTCAGATATTTTATACCTGTGGTTGCTAAAGCACAGACAACTTTTGCCAGGCACTACTACTGCTCCTTGCTTGCTCCTTTGCTTCCACATGACAAGTGATAAAAGAAAGCCGACGTGACCCTAGCCATCACCCGTAAACTGTGACTAACTACTGGGGGCCATATAAGAGATGCCCAGTCTTATGCTACTGGACAGGCATTAAAAAATCTCGGTACCCTTCCACTTTGTGAAGGAGGATTACCAGTGAAAAAAAAACTCGGTACCCTTCCACTCTGTGAAGGAGGATTAGCAGTGAAGCTCTATATGTGGGCTCCTTAATGGCGAACTGCACCTCCGCTGCGGGTCAGCCCGGAATTGCACTATCTTCAGGATCGGAGCACATATGGGGAGTTTAATGCCTGCTTCACCTTCACCGTGGGTCGAACTGGTATTGTATTATCTTCGGGATTGGTGCACGTATGGCGAGTGCTTAATGCCTGCTTCATCTCCACCGTGAGTCGGCCTGGTATTGCACTATCTTTGGGAGCGGCGCACATATAGGGAGTGCTTAATGCCTGCTTCATCTCCACTGTGAGTCGTTCGGTATCGCACTATTTTCAGGAATGGCCCACAAATGGGGAGTGCTGAACGCCTGCTTCACCTTCGCCGTGGGTTGTCCCGGCATTGCACTCTCTTCAGGATTGGCCCATGTATGGGGAGTGCTTAATGCCTACTTCACCTCCGCCGCAGGTTGGCCTGGCATCGCACTAACTTCAGGATCGGTCCATGTATGGGGAGTTTTGTGTCTACACATGGACACGACACTGGGGGAACTAGCTTTTAACAGTTTCGCTGCAAAATACAGGAAAAAAAAAGAAACAAGCCACAGTCTCCTGTATCCTTTCTCCAAAAAATATGACTGTGTACCTTTCTTTTGTAGTTCCAAGGTAATGGAGCAGCTGCTGTGGAGGGCCAGCTGTTTCCTAAGTTTGAAAATCTCATCTTTGTACTGCAGTTCCATCTCTCTTGACATAGACCTCTGGTTCTGGAATGAACAAGGCCAGGATGCAAACTTTATTTAAGAACTTCCATAGTTTTTCATAGTTATGTTACAGTGACTCCGTACAAAGACAGTAGTCAGCACTTGTGTGTGAAGTCTCACTTCCTACCCTGCCTTTTCTGCACTTCGAGATTTTTTGCTGAAAACTAACCATGAAGGTTGCATATCAATGCCAGTATCAAATCAATGTATTTAGATGTGATCTTGGCAATCAGCCTGGAGAAAAAATGTTCATCTTTCTCTCAGTAATCAGTGACTGCAAGTGTGTAATATACCTAAAGACTGCAGCTGTCCTTGATGGCAACCTCATTAGAAAAATTTCTTAAGAGTAGCTTGGTTACATTCTTTAATGTTTAAAAACAGCACAAAGACGTACACCGGACAACAAAATAGAGGATGGGACACACACGGCGCTGACTTACAACTGCGTTTATTGGAAAAAACACAATGGCTTTTTGAAGCTTTACATCAAGCGTGCGCGCATGCTCAATGTGAATAAAAGCACTTGTCATTCCCCAAACATTGCCTCGTGGAAGCGGGTGAGATTAACACCCATTGTTCACCCCTGTTCAGCAAGCCTAGTTCTTTCAAAGATAATAATGCAGAAGGCTGACGAACACACCCACTACCTTTTCTTATTATGCGGAATGCTTCCGCCACATCCCTTGTAACGCTATCATTGTACATAAACAGGACTTTTGTCTCATCAAAGAATGGCGCACACTCACATTTGAAACAGTGCTTTGCATAACCTCACATTAACGCATCGGCCTGTCTGCCCTATGTACAAAAGGCAGCAGGACATAGGGCAGACAGGCCGGTGCATTAATGTGAGGCTATCGGAGGACCAGTATTCTTTAGACAAGAAATCTACAAACCTGGCAAATCACTGTTTCGAATGCAAGTGTACACTGTTCTTTGATGATATAAAAATCTTACTTTCATTCATTCATTCATTGTCGTTTATATATTAGGTCCTTTGTTACTTGGGAGAGCTTGCCTACTGGTTGCTTTGGTGCCTTGCCTCCCACTTTAATTGCAGCCTCTGAAGCCAGCCTAGTTACGGTTTCATTCATTATCTCTATGTCATCTTCATCTCTCTGTTCTAAGGCTGCATTTTTGTTTGCAAGTACCAGCCTGAATTTGTCTGCTTTTACCCGTACTGCCTCTAGGTTGACCTGTTCTTTCTTGACTAATTTTACTCTTTCTCTCTTCAAATTAAGGTGAATCCTAGCCCTCACTAGCCTATGAGCACTGCATTTTACCCTACCTATCACTTCTATATCCTGCGCTATACTGGGATCAGCAAAGTATGAAGACAATTTCATTTCTTGTTTCACCATTAGGGCCTTTCTAGGTCTACTTTCTATTGCTATGCTTCCTGAAAAAGATGTTCATTATTAAAAGCTCATTCCTTTCTGTGAATTCTACCAGCGTCTCTCCTCTAGCGTTCCTAGAATCGACACTGTAGTTGCCAACTGCTTATTCAGCAGCCTGCTTTTCCCCCACTTTTGCATTGAAGTCGCCCATTACTACAGTATACTGAGTTTGCACTTTTCTCATGGCTAATTCAACATCTTCATAATAGTGACCTACTTCCTCATCATTATGACTAGATGTTGGAGCATAGGCTTGTACTACCTTTTATCTATACCTCTTATTAAGTTTGATTATGAATACAGAAAAAATATAATATCCAATAATATTCAAACTTTTTGAATATTTGCACACCCATATTTTGCGAACGTGGGTTCTGCGAACCCCCAAAAATGACTTCGCGGACCCACATTTGAGAACCACTGGTACAGCCGACCTGGTCCTACACACAGGTAGCTTCCCCCTTAGATTAAAAGGTCACTTCGCGCTGTATATATACAGTTGACAGCAGATAGCAAGAGCTTCAACTCTGGCATTGTTTAGTGTACTTGAGGATAGGTAAAGAGGTACTTCAAGATATCTAGAACCTTGCACGCTTACTACCTCCCAACTCCTTACACTGCCAAAAACAGCAGCTGCAGCACAAAATGAAGGTGAAGTGGGAATGTTCAGATGGGCACAAACCATGAGTTCCAGGTTTCGTGCTGTCAGATCCGCACACAGCTTCTTGTAGTCATCCAACTCCTTTCTCATGGCCTCACACTGGCGCTTCTTCTTGGCCCGGGATCTCTGTGCTGCATACCTATGAATCAAACAAAGGGGACCAAAACTGTCAGTCACTACTACTTCTCTCGAAGCCCTGTCTAAGGTTCTGCCTTCTGTCTGGTCTACCATGAGCTGAGTCAAGCACTGTTGCATTGGCTTTGCCTTGAGACACATTCGACTGGTTCTTATTACACTCGGACTTGGGACTGCATGCAATGCCCTTGCAATATGCGTCATGAAAAGCAACGTTGGAAAAAGAAATGTGCCAATATTTTGTGCCTTGTGTTATAGGGGTGGCATATGAAATTCACCTCAGTTGTGAAAAGCCCCAAGTAGGACAAACAGGCAGATTAATTGATCTTCTGGAAGAGCACTTAAACAACTTCAGTAAATGTGATGGTGCGCACTGCAAAGGCTGCTCTTGTAAGCCTTGCTTTTCATATGCCATGATTCTGGGCAAGAGCAGGGAGCAATAAGTGTGAACTGTTAGAGGCGTTGTATAAGTAAAAAAAAGGCTGTGCTCTTGTTAGCGACATGTCAGCCTTCTTGTAGTCTAGAGAGATAGTTTATTGTTCACGCATACAACTGATGCACATACAACATAAAAACAAGTCACACAGCGTAGGCTGTCAATGTATTACACACGTGCTAAAAAATATTCGTTCTTCTGACGCCTTCCTTTCATTAAGCAGTTGGTAGTGACACTTGTGTGTCATATGTAGTGGCTAATTTTTTCGCTGTTAAAAAGATGTCCATGTATTGTAAATCCTTGAGCACGCAAAGAAAAGTGCTCCCTGTAGCACTAGCTAAAACAAGAACCATTCACGGTCATTTAAAATGTTTCTGTGACATCAGTCCTCGTAAATAACCCTGTAGATGGCTTTGAAACTCCGAAACGTAAAATTGCCAAGAGGGATGCTCAGCCAGAGCTCCAAGTAACAGCTATGGAGGCAGAGAAAATTTAATTGAGTCTGTCTGAGGAGCCGGTTAAGGCTAAGCCCATTCAAGCCCTTACTGAGATGTTCACACAGCTTGCCAGCGAGATTGGCTTGGTAACGTCCAGAATGGCCAAGTTCAACGCGCTAGAGGCTAATGTCAACTAGCTCAACCTAACCACTCAGAAGACCAAAAAGAGAGCCCCATATGGAAAACCATGTATGGCAAGTAGTCTCACGGCCACCCACCTGAGCCAAGATAGGGAGCAGGTGTAAAAATAGGGAGGAAGATACAATAGAGAGTTTTAGTTTAGGGGACGCAAGCGGCTTGCGTACGCAAGAACTAGGGGCGACGGTACTGTGCATGCGCAGACTGCTACGTCTACTTATGTCCTTGGGTTGTTTGGCCGGCCGAAAACATCGCTGCCCCTAAGTGATCACGTCACCCACGTGACTCTCACGGTGTAGGAGAACTCACGAGTAGCTAGCGGGTAGATAATCTAATAAATCTTTTGCCAAGTGTCGACAGACGTTGTTTTTACATATATTAGAGAGGTTTAGCATGTCTGGGGCGTAGTTGGGGCGTTGGGGCGGAGCCATAAACGGGAGCGGACTGCATGGTGCATCTACCTGGCGGCACAAAGCTCAAACGGACAAAGCAGCTAATATTGCTGTAACCAAGTCTATTCTACTGTGCTGCTGGTTAAATTTTCGGCACCGGCGTAATTGTGTTGCTGCCAAACATTCATACCCGCAGCAAAGTAAAATACACTTGGTTACTGCAACATTAGCTGTTTTTGTCTGTTTGAGCTTTGCGCCACCAGGTGGCTGCACCATGCAGGCCGCTCCCGTTCATGGCTCCGCCCCAACGCCCCAGCCTGGGTTTACCCGAATACCGGACACTCTAAACCTCTCTATTAACTGCTTTTAATAAGAATAGTTTTATGTGCTTTACGTCATATGCTTGATTTCATGTTTTAAAAAATTATAACGCAGCAAAGATCAGACGATGATGGCGCTGCGAGCGCATGCGACCTCACTGTGGCTTGCGTTTGGGGCCGCTAACATATGACGCGGTTCTGCTTGCGTACGCAAACGCAAACGCACCCAAGTGCTAGGGGCCCCAACGCCTTGCGTCTCCTAAACTAAACCTTTCTAATGACCTGACCTTAGCCCAATGGAACTGTTGAGGAATCGAGGACAAAATAGCGGAATTACAGCAATACATAGATAACGCAGAACACAAGCCGGATATCCTTGCAATACAAGAAACGAACTCGCGACCCAAACTCCCGGGGTACATCACATATACCGTTCCCAGTGAGAAAAGCACAGCAATCTTAGTCCGAAGCAACATAGCTACGACGCAACACATGACCAGCCAGAGAGGGTGTGAACACGTTTTCTTGGAAATTCACAGCAGAAGCATAGGAAGCAAAGACAACATCTTTATACTCAACACACACTGCCGGCCCTCCAAGGACCTGGACATAGAGGGCATGTTACTCGACAGCAAGAGAGAGGTGGGCAGGAAACCCCTATTGATATTAGGAGATTTCAGTGCACCTCACTCAATATGGGGCTACAAATTTTGCTCAAAGAGAGGCAGGGTGCTGGCGAACCTCATGGATCAGCACAACATAGTCCTCCTCAAAGAACCAGACACTCCCACCTGCATGGGCACAAGTACATCCCGGGACACCACTCCAGACCTTACCCTGCTGAGTGGAACCTTGGGTGCAATACTCGACAGCAAGGGAGAGGCGGGCAGCAGACCCCTATTGACATTAGGAGATTTCAATATGCCTCACTCAATATGCGGCTACAAATTTTGCTCAAAGAGAGGCAGGGTGCTGGCAGACCTTGTGGATCAGCACAATCTAGCCCTCCTCAATGAACCAGACACTCCCACCCACAAGTACATCCCGGGATACTCAATATCACGATCAGGGGGGCCGCGTTCAAGGCTTGAATGGATACAGCAAAAATAACACACTGCGACAAGCTCGCAAAAATGCAAGCAGCCGACGAAGCAAGGACACGAACAGCACCAAACCACATAGGGAGTGGGCCAAGGAACTACTCGAGTTGGTAGAGAAATATACACAGAAAATGGCGACCACACTGCAGACACCCTGTGTGGACGCAAAGCTTGCCCACCTTTGGAAAGCATGACACAGCCTCACCAGACGCTGGAAGAAACAATGACCCAACAAAAAACTTCGCAAATGCATCCATGAACTCAACATGCAAGCTGCTGAATATGCGTCCAAGCTGTGCAGAGAGAACTGGCTGAGCATGTGTGACGGACTGCAAGGCACCCGGTCTACCAGGAAGACCTCGTGCTTCCTCCATCACCTGATCGACCATCTCGGCAGCAAGAGCACCACTAATCGAAGCCTCACACGCACCCTCAACAACTATACTGGGCGTACCGACGAGCTCATCAACGATCTAAAGGCCAAGTACCTGAAAACGGAAAAGGGCGACATCGCACCTCCCGAGTCTGCAGAACCTACCAATGAAGCAATATACAAGCCATTCACCGACACCGAATTGGTCTCGGCTATCTCCGAGAGCAACAGGGGCAGCGCACCGGGTCCCAATACCATCACCTACAAGTTACTCAACAACCTCGAGGACAAGGCCCGCAGAGAGCTGCTCGAGTATATCAATCAGGTCTGGGAGTCTGGCAAACTTTCATCGGAATGGAAAGAGGCAAAAGTCCGCTTCATACCCAAGCCTGGGAAGACACCTCACATCGACAACATGTGACCCATATCCCTCACGTCCTGTGTGGGAAGGTCATGGAGCGTATGGTACTGAAGAGGTTGTAGCGACATCTGGATGCCACTGACCAGATGCCGGAGATAATGTATGGCTTTAGGCAACACCTGGGCACCCAGATGTTCTCATACAGCTCAACGAGCTGGTAATCAGGTGCTGCGAGCTCTACTAGCGCTCGACCCCAAAGATGCCTTTGATAACGTCACACATGAAAGTGTCCTCTGCAACCTACGCAACACGGGTTGCAAAGTGAGAACGTACAACTACATCCAAGACTTTCTAGGCAACTAAACGACCACGATCAGAATAGGAGAGGAGACATCTCAACTGATCTCCCTGGGAGATAGAGGAACGCCGCAAGGTTCAGTCTTCTCTCCCCTCCTGTTCAACATGGCTCTCCTGCTGTTGCCCAAGCTTCTTGAATCAATAGATGGCCTGGGCCATGCATTATAAGCCGATGACACCATCCTCTGGACTGCGAGGGCAGGGTCAAATGGCAGGGTCGAATGGCTGGATGGAAGATGTGCTCCAAAAAGTGTCTGACACGGTCAACAGCTATGCGAAGACGTGTGGCCTTTGCTGTTCGCCTCAAAAGTCGGAGCCGACCATTGTCAGACCGCGTGCTTCAGGGAAACAAGCAGAAAACATAGGAATCACTCTGGAAGGGATCCGGATCCTCCCGGTATCTCAACTCAGGATCCTGGGCCTCCCTTGTGCCTCGTTCAGGCCTTTGTTATATCACGAATCGTCTGTGCAGCGCCGTACATGCAACTCCTCAAGAAGGACATCATACAACTTGACGCAATAATCAAGAAATCCATGAAGCAGGCCCTGGATATTCCCATAAATTCATCCACGACAACATTACTTTAAATGGCATTCCCCAATGCAGTAGCCGAGCTTGTAGAAGCCCACCTATTCAATCAAAGGATTTGCCTTAGCCAGACCAAGGCGGGTATAAGCGTCTTGTGCATGATTGGATGGCAAGAATCACACTACACCCGTGACAGCCAATTGCCCAAAATGTGGGCTGAGAAGCTGGAATGTGAACTACTAATGCGCAACATGAACCCCACAAGGCACGCCGGATGACGCGACACTCGGGCAAGAGCCACCTCCAGGACCCCGGAGGAAGATGACACTGTCCTATACACAGAGGCCTTTCTACCCAAACGCTCCACGAGGGCAATGGTTGTGGTCGCTGGGCTGGACAAGCTGGTCACCTATGCATCAATCAACACTCCGTCTTCGGAGGAAGCAGAAGAAGCGGCGATAGCCCTCACACTCCGGCAACCTAACGTCACCAATATCGTCACGGATTCACAAGCTGCGTACAAGAACTACAGATCTGGCTGGGTGTCCCTTGCAGCCCTAAAAATCCTCGGAAAAGCTATGCCTACTAAACAAAAATTGAACTAGTTTGGGTTCCTCAGTTGAGGGCAACGAATATGCTCATCAACAGGCACGAGTGCTCAACTCCCGGGCTATCGAGGGGGAGGCAAGGGGATAGCAACCATTACCAGTTACACAGATATAGACAAGTATTACAGGAACAGTAGGAAGACATTTCTACACACCCACCACTCCTTTACCAGAGCTGAACAAACAATATACAGGCAAATCCAGGCAGGATCCCTTCCCCACCCCTGCCTGCAGAACAGAATATACCCAGAAAGATACGAGAACACATGTCCTCACTGCAATGCACAAGGCACCCTCCGGCACATCATAGGAGAGTGCAAGTTCTCCAAAGACAACCCTCCACCTATACCCATAACTAGCCCCCCTACTATCCCCACCCTCTACGAGCGATGGGAGATCTTGCTATCCAGCCCCGCCTTGGAAGACCAGCGCCGACTGATCCACAGGGACCAGGTGGCACTGGTAGCATACGAAACCCATGAAGAGGGAGCCACCCCATCAGGCGCTTAATGTGCTCCATTTCATTATGGATCAATAAAGTTGTTTCTCTCTCTGTCCTCAAAGAGGGCCACGTTGTGCACTGCACAACTACTACTTGCCATCTGCAGACCAATGGCCTCACAGAACGCTATAACCATACACTCAGTGACATGCTTGCAATGTATGTAGCCTCCAACCACACAAATTGGGATGCCATTCTGCCCTTCACAGCCTATGCCTACAGTACTGCCATTCAGAGCACCACTCGCTTTTCACCCTTTTTCTTATTGTACGGCCAGCACCCATTGCACACAATCGACACAATCATCATTCAGATGCAACCGTACAAGTCGGATGCATCTAAGTGTGCGCCTATTTCTGCCACAGCCAGACATGCCAAAGAGTGTTGCAATCTCGCACAGGCCTTTACTTCAAATGACCAAGAGTGCCAGAAGTGCGTTCGCGGTGACACCACTTTTGCGCCCACGTTCCCCCCAGAGTCTCTTCCACTGCACCTGGTCTCTCTTCGAAACTACTGCCCATGTATGAAGGCCCCTGCTGCGTTGTTGAATGCACATCTCTAGTCAACTGCATGATCGAGCTTGTTCAACCGTCTTCGGACATGCACCGTCGTGGACGAGACATTGTCAACATCGAATGCCTCAAGACCTGCTAGGACCCACTCATAGTGACAAGCTGTTAGGTTACCGGGTAGCTTCCTTTTCGTTATCAGGGGTAATTGTAGAGAAGGATTGGAATGACATAGTGGGTCGTCCTCTTCAGTGCTTTTTCTTGTGAATGCCACTCGCGCTTGGAGTCCGTGCTCTGCCTAGACTGTCACTGCTGTGCTGCTCCTAGTCTGATCAAATAAACACCCAGGCATAACGTTAAGAGTCAGAAAGAGAGTGGTGTGGATCAGAGAGCAAACAGAGATAGTCAATAGTCTAACTGACATTAAGAGGAAAAAATGTAGCTGGGCAGGTCATGTAATGCATAGGTTAGATAACCGGTGGACCATTAGGGTTACACAATGGGTGCTAAGAGAAGGGAAGTGCAGTCAAGGACAGCAAAGAACTAGGTGGGGTGATGATGAAATAAGGAAATTCGCAGGTGCAAGTTGGAATCAGTTGGTGCAGGACAGGAGTAACTGGAGATTGCAGGGCTGCAGTGGGCATAAAATAGGCTGATGATGATGATGATGGCGAGAACAGAAAACTAGCAGAAATTATTCAATTTTCCAAAGCTAACATGAGCCAAATACACAATCTTTTAGTATACCGGCTTATTAGTTTATTTTTTTTTTATCAATGAGAATGTAATTGAAATGTTCCAAAATGTTAAAATAAACCAACTTGCTAATAAATGAGGGTGCATATAATTATTCGATATTCTACTCAATATCCAATGCTAAGTATTCGTATTCGATTCATATTCAAGAATTTTGATATTAGCACACCCCTACATATTGGTAACTGAACAAGCACAAAGCCTCAACATATCAATGAGGCAAATGGCACGGCTTGCAGTTTTTATGCATGGTTGAATAACAGAAAACAAAAACAATGACACACAACACATTACGATAAACATCAAAGCATCACCTGTTGTTTTCTCTGTTTTTCTTTTTCCGTTCATCGTCAATGGCCTCTATGCATCGGTGTTTTCTGTCACAAAATGAAAAGTCGTGAACATTGACCATATAATAGTGACAACATACCAATTATAAAGCTGACAGCACAATGAGCATAATGTGACAGCAAGACTGAATAATAATAATAAAGAAAAAGAATAGACCCTTTTCATAATTGCAAAGCTAGCTTTTCTGCAGGGCAGTTTGCTCGGTGGCATAGTCATTTTTGCAAACAGTGTGTAAAAGCGCAGTTGGCTTGTATTATGACATGGAAAACGTAGACATTGCTCTCGTGATAAAACCATGTGCAAGAGATAAGTCCCAGCATGTGCGGCTAGCACTCTGTCTTCATTTGAACAATGATCGGTGCCACCATCAGTTGGGCAAATGTGCTGCGAGGGGAAGCACACTTGCTGATTGAGAAAAGGGTCTATTAGGCTAAGCCTAACAATATGTAGTTTCTCCTAAACGAAGTGCTGCACCAGTGGATATGGAAACATACTTTTAGAAAATGTCAAATGACATCTGAGGTTGGCTTTCTACCACTGCTTTGATGTTTTGTTGTTAAAGCTTATATACCAGGAGGAAAAAAAATCTCTCTCCATATTCATAGCACCAATTCAATATATATTGTAGTGAGAATACAAGATAAGGATTATACATATGAAAAAGAGAATGTCATACTGGTAAGAACACAGCTAACATGCAAGGTGGCACAGGCACTTGGTTAACAAGATGTGCCACAGGGTATGTCGATTGAATCATCTGATTGCATGTTATTCTAGCAGACTTGTTCCAGAAAAGTTGTTTGCTGCGAAGCGTCATTTCTCCACTTACCTATAGCTAAGATTTGGGTCTGATGCTGCAATTGGAGGCTTGGTCATCTGAGGTGTGGGCAGCGCACATTTTGTTGCCTGCTTTTGATTGGTACTGCTGAGGCCTTTGACAACTAGTGTATCTTTCAATTTCTGCAGGCAATATCATGTAAAAAAAGAAGAGAAAGAAAATACATGAGAAAGATACATGAGAGATGCTGCAGACATACATACAAATACATACAGAAAGATACATGAGAGATACTGCAGACAGCGATCACAAAATTTAAAGAGCAGAGAGAAAGGACTGCATATTGTCTGCAATGAATGCTACAATTTATGGCAAGCTCTCTTTAAAAAAAGATATATTACAAAACAAGATTTGAAGGACCCATCTCATGCCTGGTAATGTAGCTCAACCAACAAGAAACTATAGAATTTAAGTATATGCCATCTAAGTTTCAAGACTGCAGTTAGAGATCTATGTCACAAGCTGCAACATGACTGCACTACCTGCGTAGCTTCTGCAGTGTTGCCTGATATGTATAAAATGGAGTGCTGAGACAGTGATCAGGTACATCACAGCAATGTTACAGTAACACGTGTTGATGGACACGCAAAAGAACATACCGAACCTCTTTCATGACAAGCCTAAAATAACAGTGCATAAATGTTCTGTCAGGTTTGCTGCAGAAAAAATAGATCAAATGCTTCGCAGGCACAGAGGCATGGGCTTGTGCATTACATAAATTTGAATGCGGTGAGATCCAGTTCCATTGAGTTCCAGTCTGTCGTCAGCAGACTACTTCAGTGCAGTATTACAATAACTATACATGTCATCCTGAGTCAGTGGTTCACAGGCCTCAACACTTTTGTCGGCGCTGACAACATTATAAAAAAATGACATCCCCTATGGCAAGTCATCGCCATCACTGCAGAACTGGTTACTGCTGCCACCGTCAACTAGGGAAGTAGCAACGCAGTCTGCTGAATCTCTTGTGTTTTCAAGCTTTAGTGACTGCGACATGCATATTGGTATGCTGGTGGTGGTCAAACTAACCGAAGTGGCATGCTTCTCTTTCTAACTAGATGAGTTTTCAGTTCATAGCAATATATGGCTTCCTGCTGGGACTTTCTAGTGCGTTCAAATTAAGTGAAATGTAAAATTACTGAGGTCAAATTAATCGGAGTCGACTGTAGTCGTTACATCAGAAATTTGTTTTATCTGTGTTTGTTATCTTAAGGTTCGATTGCATATGTGATTAACGAGCCATGGCATCAACTTGGAAAATCAATTTATCTAAAACAACCTCTTACATTTGTCGTTTACAGCCATTCTGTAACAAAACTATCATGCATAACATGTATCTACATCCTTTTCCATGTGCAATAAAATCCAGCTGCTGCCTGCAAGTAGTCCTTTTAAAAAAAAAGTAGACTACACTGTAGTCTACTGTTTGACTTGGGCATCTACTACACATATACCTAAGTCAACAGACACAGAATTAAACCCTCATCACAGAGCATGTAGTTAACACAAATGTTTTACTAACTGTTTCTGTGTTCTGTTGCAGGAGAGGAACAGACTCAGCAGGCAATCGTGTTGCGGCCCCGATGGTGGGAGCTGAGTTGGCTACAATCAGCAGCTGGACACTGTCACCAATCTGCAAGTAACATAACGATGAATGCAGCAAAGCAGAAGCTGCACCTGAAAGTCCTACATCAAAAGCAAAGAATACAATAGGAAGAACTTCAAGAACAATGTCAGACATTGATGGCACCCCTGGATGAAGTACTTTGTCCAGCACTGACACCTTCTGTCACATCCAGTGCCCTCATTCAACGTTATATATAAAAAAAAATAGAGAGACTGACTTGTATGAAAACTGGTGAGGTTGGCCTCTAGCCATACAACTGGCCTGCTACTCTAGATTACTAGGCTGAAAGATGAAAAAGGAGGAGGAGAAAAAAGAAAAGAATAAAGTAAAGCAGAGAAGGCACACACAAAAAAGAAAGGAACAGAAGTACACATACATACTTGAAGTAGTAAACGCAAGGCACAGAAGACCAGGACTTGGGAAGAAGAACACAAACGACAGGACCGGCGCAGGTCCTGTCGTTTGTGTTCTTCTTCCGAAGTCCTGGTCTTCTGCGCCTTGCCTTTACTACTTCAAGCATGAACCAACTAGCCCAAGCAAGAGTTTTACTTACACATACATACACTTTCAAAGAAAATAAAACCTCTCTCAGAACATATATAGACATGTGAACTAGATGACTTGGTATATGACAGGAAATGTACAGCACAATCTAGAAGTATCTACAAAATCGGGCAAACAGTTGACTGACCTGAATAACATTTGAAGGTGTAATGATGGTGGTCGCCTTGGAGCCAGGCAATGAGCTCACAGGTGACAATATAGGAGTAACAGCTTGTGCTATGACTGGGGCTACAACTGGTGCCGCCTTGTTCGTGGAAACTCCTGGAAGCACTTGGGCAACAGGGCTAGTCACCGCTAGGACACCGTCAGCAGAAATTGTCCTAGGAATGGGTATGAATTATGAATTATAATTGTATATGAATATAATATATGAATATGAATATAGTATATGAATTATAATTGTATATATAAATTATGAAATGGACACACTCACTAAACATGAATGCCGCACGAAGACTTGTGACCCAGAGGAGTAAAAGTAATGCAGTCATCAACAGCAGCAGCCTATTTCAGTACCTATTAAGACAACGATCTGCCTCAAGCGATCTTATTACCTCTCACCTGCTTCAGTCAACTCAAGTCTATGCCAGTAAATTCTCTAATTTCATCACTTTACTTAAATTATGTGGTTTTATATGCCAAAACCACAATCTGATTATGAGGCATGCCATAGTGGGGGAATTCGGACTGATTTTGACCACTTGGGGTTCTTTAACATACACCTCAATCTAAGTACACAGGTGTTTTTACATTTTTCCCTCATCGAAATGCGGCTGCCGTGGCCAGGATTAAATCCTGCGACCTTGTACTTAGCTGCGTCATCACTTTACTTAACACTCTGCCAGTCTTAAATGTGTTTTATATCCCTTGGAATACACATCCTGCTATAGTAACAGACTAAAAGTTATCTGCTCTGCACATAACATGACCTACCCATGCTACCAGACAAATGTCCCCATTACCCACAACTAAGATACACAGTGAACAAAATGAAAACACACACATACAGAAATTCCATCAGTTATACATTAATTACAGGTATGGTATATTTCAAATACTTTTGCCCACAAGATATTCATAGCAGCAGCAGAATTTCTGAGCTCTGCTTAGTGTTCTTCTGTTTGAGCTATCACAAACAATACTTCAGAAATCTCCTCACTCAAGTATAGTAACTATTAGCATTCCAAATTAGCACACTGAACTGCTTTTCTAGATTTAGTACAGCCACAATGCAGTAAACAGCAACTGCAGTAAACAACTACTAATTGCTACACATATACCGCCATGTCACACAAGGCTTGTGTGAATTAAGTACCTGAATAAACAAGTGTGTAACAGTGCTGTTCAAATCACGTGCTTCCTAAATCTGTATGTGCAGTTTGTTTGCAGATTGACCGACTAAGTGAGTAATATGATTGGCAAACTGACTGCTTCAATGAACCTTACAGTGCAAGGAAAAAAATCCCATTATTGATTTCGACTAGCTTTACACCCAAAGCAATGCTTGGGCTACTGAGTTGCTGTTGTGGTGAGGCACAAAGGAAGCTTCGCTTTACTTTCGCCTAAAAGCGAGGCCTGCCATGTTTGCTGTACATTTGCACGGGAGTGTCACGTCTGAGAAACTGAGCAAAGTCCGGTATGGTGTCCAAAATTTCGGTAGCCGTTATGCATTGTTTATAGTATGGGTTCAGAGCAAAAACATTCCAGTTTCGCCTCAAAGACGAACAATGATTGCGATAGTGAAGTATTAGACAACTACATGAAGGTTCGTAGTTTTATCAGCTTTATAAATTGCAGCAAACATTTGCTAGACAAATGTGAACAAATATAGCTCGATGACCACAAGCACTCACTGCCACGACACTGGTGTGATGACGAGTGCAGGCAAAGGGGAACGGACACTTCATCTGCCTCTCATTTCAATGCGTCTCAGAAATTTGAGGTTACGTGACCTCCAGCACTAGTAGCATGGGAAGACAGCACACATGACCACACCAACAGCACACAGCCATCAGCCATCTTGGCTCGCCCATAATTTGCACCCACCACATATTACCTCCAAGACAGGGTGAGCAGGCTGTGTATGCACACAGGTATGCTGAAGCCATGCGTAAAGCCCCTTCATCGACGCTCCTCTGGGCTTTTTTGGTGGAAAACATCAGGGGCTACAAGCCGTGCGGGAAAATGAATGGGCTAGAGAAGGAGACATGCTCTTACTTGCCCTGCCACTACCTTGCCTCTCTACAGTCAGCGCTTCATCACGTTACCGAGGGATCATCGGTGCAAGTCAGCTAGCTTGTGGACATGAACATCAAAAGGACACAACCAGAAACACTCCATGAGCATAGAAAACGTTACTTTGAAAAATGGCAATGCAGAATGGAACGTAACCGGAGTGCTGATATGTGGCTAAGTGATGATCTTCATTCTTGGTTTGTGGTCTTTTAAACTCGAATCTTAAGAGCGAGCTCTCAAAGAATTTCAGTGTTTACCATTTGCTATTCTCTATGGTGGTAAGTGAGGAAGGAGACATTGAAGACTATAAAAAGGGAATTTACATTTACACAGTACAGGACAAAATCGAACTCAATTTTTTTTCTGGAAAACGCAGCAACCAGAGCGGCCAAGCCTATCGGATGCAGCACTTAAACTGCTTTTGTTTCCTGTATCTAGCATCAAAATAGAGCACAACTTTTCCTGAATGAGAATGATAAAGAGCAAGGAGTGCTTCCAGCTCTCCGACGAGAATCAATGCACATATTTTAACAAATTTCTAGTGCAATTGATTTGCCTCAGTGCATTATGACAATAAAGCTATTTCATTTTACTGTTTCCTTCTCAATATAAACACATGAATCTTCCAAAGTACCGAAAATGTCAATGACGTGGTGCTGTAAGAGATCCCAATTGCCGAATTTGCTCAGGAAAACAAATACTGATGAATGCTTGCCGAATTTCAAAGATATACATGTTAGAAAATCCAATTCCCAGTTATAGTGAAATTGCGAAAAACACTTTCTTATACTTAGGTTTAAGATACATGGTACAGTGTGGTCAAGAAGTTATAAAAATGTAAATAATTAAATCAAGAATTTCATAATACTGAAGGTTATAATACTGAGGTTTAATTGTAACCCCATTATTAAACCCTTTCTAAAAATTATGAAGGAATATCTTAAACTAGCACTGTCACACTTCAACTAATCATATGATGGTCTCGTTATTAAATGACATTTCACGGACCTCCAGCAGCAAACATTTTTTGAAGCTTTCAAGCACAAGTGAAGTTAAACTTAATTATCACACTGATTAGTGGCTTTTCCTTTCCATTCGTCAACACTGGCGTGCGAGAAGCTACACAAGGGAGATGATAAGGGGGCAAGGCCCTGACCAAAAGTTGAGTCTCTTGCTAGAGAGAGGGCTTGTCGCAGCACCCCGTGGCGACCATCGTATCTGTGCTGTGCAGCACGCAGCTACTACCTCGGGGGCCACACGAAGCAGACGCAGCTATGTGCAACTGTTGTGTGTAGACTGGCAGTGCAAAGATGGGTGGATGGATGGATGGATGCAAAACTTTAATGCAGTGCAAAGATGAAATACTTTTTTTTTGCCTTCTTGAGATTGTGGACATATGCTTTTCATTTATTTAACTGAAAATAAGCACTAATAGTGTTACTGCGAATAGTTCTTGCGATCATGAAATCAGCCAATAACCGCTGATGGGTTTGCCTGCTTGCACACAGCTGCATGACAACATTGCGAAGGAGAGAGCTAGCGATATTTTGCTCTTTCTCACAGGAGATTGTAAATTCCCTGCTGCATGAAGCGCCGCAATATTTGGCTTGCATGTTCACAGGATCCTCGTTTACAACTGGCAATGTTTTCTTATGTTTGGAAAGGAATTCAGAGCCCTTTTAATTAAAAGGCACTGTACTCGAGCCAGTGTGTTCCGTTTTGAAGGAAAGGTGCTGGCAGGGCCCTTCTAAAGCGAGGAACACAGACAACTATATCTATTCACAATATACTGTGCTTTCAAAGTTAAACTTATTACGAGCTGCAGATGGGCTGTCAATCCAGGATACGACAGCCAGCGAGCTAGACCTCCCAGCGATTGCCAGCTCACCTCGTTTGCTCGTTCGCCACTATCCGTGTCGAGAAATCAAAAGTATTGTAATTCAAGTGCGACATAATGGTGTACATGTTGTGATCAATATGGGCACTTTATTACGAGCTGCATGTGCTGGTGTCACAAGCACCAACTCTCTTGGATCGGATAGCCCAGCGAGCTAGGCCTGCTGGCTCATAGCCATCGGTGGCTGTCAACGGCGCTGATGCTATAGTTGGCCCTACGAAAAATTTGCTGCTCACATAGACATGTTTTTATTGGCATCGTTCGTGTAAAACGAAAGAGCTGCGCAAACACGCTTGTTTTTCACTTTCTTTGCGAAGTTATGAAACATTCCAAGCATCCATACAGGGGCAGCTGTCCTGGCTGGAGCTATGGGCTGGTTGCTTGTTCGTACCATGTGCCCCAAATCATTGCAAGCGCCAAGTAGGACTATGACGGGCCGCATGATGGATCGCGGGCAAATTCGCATAACCTGTCTTGTGCTTAATTTTAGTTGAAATGCTAAAAAGCTATGCAAATGCAACTTGTGCTGATGCTTTAGGCTCCTTGGCAGATGCACTGTGAACAGAAAACTGTAGTCAGAAAACGTGTTCACAGCTAACATCCAGAACGTCATGGAGCAGGCACGTGGCCTGGGGGGACCCGGCACCCCCCGAAATTCAGCAGCAGCCCCCTTTCCCCCCTTCCCCCACGCGACCACTTCTCACAACTCACCTATTCCTAAAACGCCACTAAATCAATCTTGAGACTTGACAGTTATTCGGCAGTCAACCTTTTGCTGCCTTTCTCACTCCTTTTGGATGGCGGTAGTTATCGCCATCTCCTGGGTGGGGTGTGAAGGACAGCTTTCTCATTGATTCGGTGCCTGCGTAATTAACTCGAGATGCGTTGAGTTGTCACCATTTATTGCAACAGTCACGTGTTTCTCTGTTGCTTTGTTGGTTCAACCTTCTTTGTTTAAATTGATCCAGGAACCAGGAAAGGGCTTCAGTTTGTAGTCAGCTATACTGTATGCTCGTGGAATGAGTTGTGGCCACAGAAAATGCCAGTTGCATTTAACTTTTCCTTTTGCTTCATTATTTTCTCAAGTGAAGGCTCGCCACGACACTGGCAGATCCTTGGAGCCACATACCCATCATATGGGTTAGATAAGGTGGAAAATAAAATCATGTGAAACAGCGTCCATCATAAACCCTGCAATAACCGTTAAACGCATCAGCAATGCGAATGTCACCCGTTACCTCATGTGGTTTTCCATAATTGTACAGCACTTTTCATGCAAAATTGGCAACTGGAAGCAAGAGTTGCAAAGATTGGGGAAATTAAGCGACCTACTAAGGGAGAGAGCCGAGGCAACAGCCAAACTGGAATGAAAAGTGAAAATTAACAAGTTTAACCATTGTTTGTGAAAATATTTATGGATCAACATCTTCTTATTTAAAAAGGAAGTAGAGAAAATGCTTCCGGAAGTGAATGACTCCGTGTGTTTTGAATGACACTTCTACAATTATCAATCGACCCGCCTGATCTAGCCGCTTCTTTGCTGTGCTAATGTGGGTGTTTTCTAACCTTCTGTGGTGGGTGTAGTATGTCTAGAAACGCAGCGTCCTGTGCTCCATGTGGCTGTACAGGACTGGCGGCCGCACATTGTTACACAAATTCTCAAACAACAATACGAGATGGTTTTGGCACTTAACTTGGCAGAGCAGTAAACGATGGATCCAAAAGAACTATGATTGTTCGACAAATATATATTTCTCTATAATTCTTCCAGAGCAAATTCAAAAAACGCTACTAGTAATTTTTATTTTAGATTTTCGCTTGTTTACTTGTTCTTGCCAGTGTTCTTCCTGCGCTTCTTTCCAGCGCTAAGTAGCAGGTCAGAACACCGATTCAGGCCGACGTCTCAGCTTTTCTCTCATAATAAATATCTTTTTCCTGCGCGAGTCCATTTGATGTGATTTTTGTCGAGTAAAGGAGAGGTGTATCTCGCAGGAGTACCTATAAGGTACACCTTATTTCGTTTCTCTTTTGTGGGTGTACGTTTTTATGGCAAATGGTGGCGATTATTAATATTTGTACTAGTAAAGGTACCTTCCCCCCTCCCCCCATTTGCGTAGAAAAGTTACCTTGTGCTGCCCCCTCGAAAAACAGTCCTGAGTATGTCATGGAGATACAATCCTAGCCTGTCATGGAGAGCTTAGATGCAAAACAACTAACCCAGTCACAGCAGCTTGCGCCTCAGCAGGCGTGCTCACTTGAAGCACAGTAGGTTTGTCACTAATGATTGGTCCTGGTGATGCTTCCTCCTTTGCGTCAGCAGCAGCTGCAACCACTGTTGCCTCTTCAAGTGAAATGCTACTTTCACTTGCAGTTGAAGCACTAGTTGAGACAGATGGTTCACTGGATGACGGTGCACTAGTGCTGTCGTTAGACACCTCTGCTTTGAGAGTGAGTAAAGGGGCTCGCCCGAATTCGGGAACTGCTGAAGCTGGAGTGAACTGACCCCGCAGTGAAAGTGGGTCGGCGGTGACAGGCAGAATGCAGGGTGTGTTGAGTGGCTCACTTGTGGTAGGGATGTGGCTTGGCTCCTGTAGAAACAGCAATAACATCAGCACTTAATATAGGAATATTTCGCCCAACGAGGATATCTTCGACCGAGGCTACTATGTCGATGCTAGTGTCATGGTGACTGTGCGTGTGCGGTTGCTGTACCGTGTGCATGGTACGAAAAGGCAGGCTTACAAAATACAGGCACGAGAAAAATGAGGATAACACAAACACTGTGTCTATCTTTTGCCCGTTTTTATGTGCGAGTGTTTGGTATGCCTGCCTTTCTGTACCATGAATTCATACCAACTTGCACAGCTTTTAGTCATTCTAAACGGCTGCACAATCTCTCAGGGCTACGACTGACAGCGAATTGTATGTCATACTCCTGGATATTCTGCAGTGTACCATACACTGAATGGATTTCACAAACTTCAAAACTTTTGCTTTTCTGCTATTTTCTTTGATTTTTGCTATGTCCATGTGTACATGAACTGCCTTACGTGGTACTGCTTAAATATTCACAGGCAACAGTTGTACTGTGCACCAGTATCTTCTCTGAAGGATGTAGTGAAAGGGAATCATGCATTCCTATTTTCAATGTCAATGCACAATGTCAATCAATGCATAGCATGGATATGTGTGTTAGCTGTGCCTACACATCATATATAAAGTAGAATCTGCTTAAACGGAACTCCAAGGGACCGAAGAAGCTGTCCCATTTGTTTGAAGTTTTCTTTAAGCAAATGCCACAGAAATCAAGAACAATAGTTTTATTTGAAACACATATAGAGTGTTTTAATTTTACAGAGGTCAACAAACTGATGTTCAAAATTGAAAAATGGGCGAGTTGGTATAGAAGCATAGCTAAATTAAGAGCACGAACTGCTGGGACACAAGCTAAGGCACAAGAAAAGTGCCGTGTCCTGTCCCAGGTTCATGAACCAGGTGCCGTTCCTAGGTGTATGAACCTTCTATTCATCCTTCATTATCTGCTACATCAATCAACAATATGATACTTCGTCATGCTTCACATCTTTTATGATGTCCATTTTTGTAGCCAGTGTGAGGAATTTGTGCTCTCCTGCTTACCGACTGACGCTATCACGAGACATGCAAGGCGAAAACCAGGCAATGTGAATGCTGTATAGCAGTCGTTTACGACGACACAGTGCTACAACCGCCTGATAGATCGTACTTTTATTGACTGCTTAAACATCAACATCTTACATGGTTGTCGGACCATTCATGTTTTGTACGTGGTAAAACACCACATTAAATACGTGGTAGTTTCAGTTCAAGTTCTGTTTAACTGGAGTATACAGAGAAAGTGTTCCATTTAAGTGAAGTTTGTTAACATGGGCAGCCAACCAAAGTTGTCACCATCGTTCTGCTTATCTGGCATTTTTGTTAAAGTGAGTTTTGTTTATTTGGAGTTCACTACTAACATGTACAACCTGTATACAGTATTTAACCAGTATCCCAGTTGCAATGTATAAAGCACAAAATCTTTCATCAAGCCATAGACTTATTTCACAAGTTTCACTATGTTACCACTACCACAAAGCATGCCAATATTAGGGGTCTTTGGCGAGCTTGGAAAAAAAGAAATTCCTAGTGAAGTGTGTTGTGCTTGTACCATGAAAAACCCGGTTACCCCACGAGATCAAAAGGTGGGAACGTTAGCTTAAAAACATTCTACAATAAGTGTGGGCTTGAGAAGATGCACCCCCCAATTCCCATTAAAACTTAATTGGAAAAATGCACAATGGCATTGTCCTCAGCATTTCCGACAATGTTGCCTTGAACCTTAAGTACAGCAGCAAAGAGGCAACAGCTATGGTCACCATGGTGCTGACAGGCCTGGTTGCTGTGCATGAGCTCAGAACAAGGTGAAATTGGTTTATTGAAGAGCTCCTCAGTTGTATTCCCAGAAAATAATGTACTGGTGTCAAATACTGTAGCTTACTTAGCGTAAATTTTATACGGCCCAATGCAAAGTGTCATGTAAACAGATTTCTAATGGAGTTCGGCTGTTTTGCCAAGCAAGCCTGAAACCTCTTACAACAGCTGGGGTCTATTCTTCAATGCTAGTTACAAGTCTGAACTCTTGGGCACACACACACACACACATGCTGTCATTGATGGCTCCCTCTAATGCTTATGGTATTTTTACTACGTATACCTGGAGGTACATCACAGTTTCCGAAATGAGGTACTGCAACTTCACTCATGTTAGTAGTGACAAATGTGGAGTTTACCGGATGGCACTTTGCATGGGCATAAACTAATCCATCATGAGGTGCAATGATGTGCCTATCACCTAATTGTGATGCTCATAATCGGTGTAAGGTTGACAGGACAGTCGTCCAGTGCACAATTAGTTTACCTTTGTGACTATTTCCCCGCTAGATGCTCTACGAAAGTCCGCCTCAAATGGATTGACAGCATGAACAGGCTCGGGGGTCGTGAATTCAGGGTGGAGCTCTTGAAACAGGCCTGCCTCTTCAATTATGTCCATGAATCTCGTTGGTGTAGGAGTTTGCTCTGCAAGTGAGAAGAACGACCGAACTGTGTTACGAGGCAGCTTTCTTCCGTCATCCTCTTACTACACTGTGAAGTGATTACTTTTTGCACACATACCAATGCAGTTCCTTGGGCCTGCGCCAGTGTTCGCGAAATTCAATGACAGCATCATTTTGTGCCTCCTTTTGTGGCTCGTCAGCTTGTCTTCGCAGACAAACTTCTGTTAAGGAGAAAAAGCATTCGAAAGAGGCGTGTCAATGCCGACGCTGCAAGCACGTAGCACAAGTAAAACGATGCGCAGTGTGTGCACGTCATGACGACTTACGATTCCACAGCCTGACACGTCGCAGGCAAACGGTTTCTCCGCATCAGCCATGGGTACTGATGTCTAACTGATGTAAATTTCAAAGCACACGACGTCGTCTGCCGTAGCAATTAAAGGCAGGAGTGGTAGCAAACTGGCACGAAACATTCACACAATCGCCGAACGATCACTCATACGATGTACACATGCTCCGTGCAAACATCAACGGTTCACACACTGAATGAACGGAGCAGGAAGACAACGGTATTCTGATGATTGGAGCATCATTTTTCCCGAAGTACAGCATCGGTCGAGACACAGGGCATGACAACCCCAAGAATGGCAGTGTCAAACAACAGCTGAGTACGCAGTCAAATGCACCGTCTTCACCTTGTAGGAAGGCACACGATAACATATTGTTGAAACGTTCAATATGCTTCACAGATGCTGCTCGGCCGATACAAAACACGGCCAGCAGCAGACAGGCCCACGCATAGAAACTTATTTGAGACTTATTTGATACCACGTCTTGTCATTTTCGGGTGAAGGGAGTGTACGAACGCTACCACTCATACGAGAAGTTTTCTGGTTCACCGGAGATAGCGCTGATAGGCTGGTTGTTTTAGTAATGATGATACCTTACATGACGGCGTACTGGCTTCGGCCTTGCGCTGCTAAGCCGAAGGGCGCGTGATCGAATTCCGGCCGCGGTGGCCTCACTTCAATGCGGGCAAAATGGTGAAATGCAAGAATTGGCAAAAATGCGAGTAGTACTGAGCCCAGCGCGCTTACGACCCCTGCTGGGTGACGTAAGCAGGGCGTGGACTCAAGGGGCGCGGCTATGCGCGCGCTTCAGTTTCCCAGTTTCGGTTTCGCGCGCTCTGATAGCCAAATTTCGTCGTGCCACAATTCCACAGGTTATCGCATTTTTCTAGATACAAAACTTGGTATGGCTTTGACGATGAGCTCGCTTCAATTTTGTAAACTATGATGAGCCTGCTAGAACCCCACACTTATAAGTTAATGAATGGATTTTTGTTAATCTACTAATTATCATGTACCTCATATTCGCCACCGCTGATGGTATGTCTCCGAAGGAATCGTCCTTTTAATTCAAAATGGATACACAATATTTAATGCGTTAGCATCAGGAGTGTCAAAGTGGAAAAAAGTATTTTTGTAAAACGTAGGAAGCCGGTCACTGGGTTGAAAGGATATATATTTTTCACTTCGCTCCTCAAAGAGGCAGGACGTCTGTCAAATGAGCACAACACTGGTTTAAATCATGGATCCAGCACCTGAAAGAAGTGCGCACATTTCTCTCGAATTTACCGCTAAATTGCCACTGAACATTTTTTCCCAGCATACTCTCTTAGCTTTTTGTAGATAGCGAGGCCATTCAGTGTGTCTTGTGTTCCTTTATGGCAGCAGCATATCTTTTAACAGGTCAATGACACCCATTACCCAAACTGAAACCTATATTTTCCACATAATTTCCTCCAAAACTTCGCTAAATCAGGCGAGACTTATTCACTTGCTTGTCTCGAGGTTCTCAACGCATTAGGCTTGATGTATATGGGTAGCGGAATCGAAAACTCTTCGTTAAATCGAACATGTTCTAAAATTGGATTTCATTAAATTTATGTTTGACTGTATGCGCTCCCCGCTGGGAGCATACAGAAGAACACTGACACGTCAAAGAGCCGAGTAGACAGGCGCACAGCGGCAGCTCACCGTCGTAGCCAGAACTTCTTCATGTATTTTTTAAAGAGATTAAGAGATCGGAGAACAAACCGAGGCATGATGGAAGAAATGCGAGGAAAATCGATGTACTGTGTCAAATATACAGTTTGTAGAAGTTTGCGCAGGTCCCGAGTTCTTTGCCTGCTACAGCGGTGTTGCAGTTGTAGGCTCGTAAATTTCGTCAATGCTATATGATGTATAACGCCCACTGGCGTAGCCAGCAATTTTTCTTTTTTCGGGGGGTGCATCCCCTTAGGATCGGGGAGGGTGAGAGAGGAAGGGTGGCTGGACAGTGCGCATACACACACACACACACACACACACACACACACACACACACACACACACACACACACACACACACACACACACACACACACACACACACACACACACACACACACACACACACACACACACACACACACACACACGCGCACACACACACACACACACACACACACACACACTTTCATTTGAGCTTGCTTAATAACCCTCATTGTCTGTAATCAAGCCTGGATATACTGTATATATAATGCAATTTACGTGGGGACAATTCTCTAAATTCTCTCAACGCTTCTCAAATGTTTCCTCGCCTTTAGGGCAATTTCTTGACGGTTTGCTCAGTCCGACGTGATATTCGTGTGCTTTGAACATTCAACGCTCACCTGCTATTTCATTTGGGCTAGAACATCATCATCATCATCATCATCATCATCATCATCATGTCCTTGCATAGGGAGGAAGGAAACTCGGGTAGAGTACACTCTAACTCGGGAGAGTCCCTGGAAACCACGCCGCGCTGCGCGCACTCGGGCTGCTCGGACGCGTGCGCTCCGCAGAAATACTAAACAATCGCGATGACTCATTGCATTGCCGTTGCCGAAGTAGTGTTAAAAGAAGTTCATAATGAACTTCGCAGATTGGGCCGTGAGGTCGAATCGGCTGCTTTTACCGGCTTTTATGAAAACAAACTTGCCTTATAAGGTCAGCGAACTGAATTGTTCTTATCAGCGGCGGGTAGCGGCCGCTGCCCAGTTCTTGCATGTTTTTAAAGAAAGGTCGCCTATCGCTGCCTTCTACTTGCTTTTCTCTGCTTGGGCTTCCTTGGGCCCTCAGACGGACTTACGAGCTAGACGTCTGGCGATACGAAAAATATGTACGTATTCTCACTGCACTGCAAGAACGTACACACCGACCCATTTGCGATCCATTTGGAGTTTATGAGCACACAGATTCTCGCTTCAGGAATCGTCGTGCTTTATTGAACAAAATTCGGGTGGCCGCGCATCACTACGACAGCGCGCCGGCGAGGAGGCAGAATGTCATTTCTGACTCCGCGTTTAGATTCATTGACTGCGGCCTGCAGGAGGTGCTTTCTTACCACAGTAAGTGAAGCATCACGGAACCAAAGTTTTGCGGTAGCCGGCGCACGGTGCAGAACAGTACGCGCGTAGAACCGGCCTACGTGCGACCATGGGACAGCCGTTTGATGTGTTCGCAGGCGTACGTTCTTTGGAGCCTTGCCGACTCTTGCAGCGCATCCGCTAACCTTCACTTCCTTGTGCTTCTCGCGCGCACAGATAAGATACGCCTGCGGCAGGGAGGATTCGTTCCTTAAGTCAAAGCAGCCGCTTCTTTCCCATCTTCCAGGATGAAGCGTCGGCTGGCAGACGCACGGTGCCGGGGGTAGCAAAATGCACATATTCTGCGCAACGCTATATGAGCATGTGTATTGAGGTACACTTGTGCAGGTGTGCATGAACCTCGAACGCGCTCTGCCTAAAAGACTTCGTGCTGTTGCGAGTACTGCGAGGAACAAGCAACAGTTAGATAACATGTGTTTTATGCACAAAAGCAAGTTGTTATACTGAACACGAACTATGCATTCATAACGTACGTTCTACGTGCCGCAAATTCACCATATGCGCTGTCAAAAGCAGTAATCACTGACCTGCAAGGCGTTCATTGTACAGATTCTGAAACGCATCGGTTTCGGCCCGCGATGGCACATTAGCATGATTCCTCCAAAGAGGGCAAAATTTCCCGCGGATATTCCTTCCTCCGTTGCCATTGCCGTGGTGCGGTACATTGCGTACAGCGTTGCATGCGCGTTCATTTCACGAACTTTACTTCCTCCTGTCCAACCTGGTCACAGCAACATCCGGTAGAGCACGTTCCAGATAATGCAGCGCAACAAAGCACGGAGACCAACGCAAACCTGCCCGCACGGCGCCTTTGCCACGGTACGAAACCTACGGAGCAACACGTGTGTGCGCACAGAACGATAACAAAGCCGCCATTGTGGCCTGAAAGGCGTGGCCGCTACAGCAAAGAAATAATAATAAAAAAACAGCCAAAAAAAGGAGAACCTACTATACGTCATTTCCTCCACACTTTTCTTCTAGCGCGCTGAGGGGGTAGGGCCTCTCATCAGTTTCCTTCCTCCATGCCTCTGCAAGACGAAGGCTTCTCCCTGCCATATCCAATTACCCCTGTCCTGCGCTAACCGATCCCAACTAGCACCTGCGAATTTCCTAATTTCATCGCCCCACCTAGTCTCCTACCGTCCTCGAATGCGGTTCCCTTCTCTTGGCTCCCATACTGTAGCCCAAATGGCTCGAACAAGTCAAGTTCAAATGACCCTGGGCTCGTTTGTCGTTGTACTCGCCTCAATTTCACTCTTTCTTTATTAGTGTTTGGGAATTTTTTTATTCTTTTTTTTCTCTTTTTACCGCTTTCCTGCGCATACTCTCTCGTAACCATTCAAGAAACGCGCGCAGCGAGAAGACGAAAACAAACCAAGAGAAAAGTTACCCACTCACAAGAAAGAAAGCAAAAAAGAAAAGAAATGGCGCTCATCAATCAACCTCTTACCAACGGACGACTTGCTCCGTTCCGGCATCCGAGAGCATTCGCACGTTGCATTTGGCGAGACTTAGCAGTATCATCAGAGACACGCGCACAGCCTATAGGATACGGCCACAAGCGAAACACGTCAGCTTGCAGTTCTTGCTGCTGACACGCTTTGCACTTGACAGGAAGAAAAAAAAAATAGACAGAGAGAGAGGTCGAGTTGCAGTAAAATTTCCAACGCCAAAGCAACCTCATATTCAAAGAACGGCTATCTCAACCAGCAGAGAAGCATGCTCGGGTAAGCCCACTTTCCTTTGCATCAGGTTACCGTCGCGTTCGATAGTGTAATCCGCTTTTGGTGATTTGCAGATGGCTCATGGCGCGGCTGCGAATTTCACTATATAAATGACACCATACGTGGAACTTTGCGACTATTACAGCGCCTAATAATGCGCTAGCTGTCGATGTCACTTGCTTCTCACTTTGGGCAAAGTTATGTGTTTTTAAAGTGACTCCGAGAAAGTGGGTTAACCGAGGGGTCCTAATTTTTATTAGTCATATCATTAGAAACCAAGAAACAAAGACGCCAAGGACGACATGGGGGAAGTTACTTGTACTTATTAATTGAAATAAATAGAGCATCGCAAGCGTAATGCGAAGACGTAATGCGACGTAAGCGAAACAACTGATCGCTAGCGCAACCCGGCTAGTATCGCAAGGCTGCGTGGAACCACCTTTTATTTCTCTTTCTTGTTGAAACTTACTTTCCGGATTCAGCAGAGGACGGTTTATTTCGATACATATCTCAGATTACGCGGAACGCGCCATGTTTCTCTTTCTTGTGCCGTTTTCAAGTTACCCTGCGTGTAGTACCGAAGTAGGATTCACGTCTAGATCCCCACATCTCATTCATAAAAAAATTTACGTGTTGGAGAAACTGGAGGCATACTTGTTGCCAAGATTCCCAATCAATCAATCAATCAATCAATCAATCAATCAATCAATCAATCAATCAATCAATCAATCAATCAATCAATCAATCAATCAATCAATCAATCAATCAATCAATCAATCACGTCGACTAGGCGCCATGTGAACCTAGCAGCAGACTCCTTTCACCAACTCTCTGTAGAACTATAGATCCTCATATCGATGCCCGAAGAAGCTACTCAGTCGTGTGAACCTGAAGTGTGAACCGTGCAATAAGCTTTTCCATCCAGTTCGCGCCTTGCGCAGGGTCCACTCGCAGCTCGTATGCGTGTCGGTGCGTGGTTTCATCGTGCATGCATACACTGAAGTCACCTATACGCACACACGCGTCGTCCACTGAATGTGTAGCAAAATCCTAGAGCCCTTAATCAATGAAAAACAAAAATTTGCTACCAACCTCGTTAGTTAGAGTGGGCGTTCATAAAAATGTAAAGACTGGGGAAAAAAAAGTATGTTTTTTTTTTTGGCGCATAGAAAATGGAAAAACACAAAATTTCCACATACCCTTATATTTTCCATTCTCTGCTGTGGAACATACAATTATAGAGCCGCCGACGACGACAAGAAAACGACAGCCGTTTTCAAGTGTCTTCATTATATGCTCTCAGTTTCGTTTTGAAAACGCAGCGTAGCTTTCAGACGTAGCGGAATACAGGATACACTCAGAGTTCTGCAGTCCAGGACTGGCACCTGGAATTCCGCGAATCACGGGGAGCCGTCAACCTGGTGGCAAGACATTTGCACTAATCAGCCACTGACACCTGTAGATTATAGGCTGCTACACATACCTTCGCCATCTGCAAGTTGTGAACGAAACTGGCCTTTGTTTGTAAATGTTCATACCGAGTTTCACAACAGACTCACAAAAACGCGTTCGAAAACTCGTCCACGTATGCAATCAAATTTGAATGTGGAAGCAGTCGCAATCGATTCTAATTCGAGTGTGTCTAGCGAAAGTGACTTGGACACTGAGTCAACTTTTACAGCGAAGCTGTATATGGCTAGTGTTCCGTGAATTTTTGTTCTCCGGGAACAAATACTATCATCATTAATGGCTCACACCCCCATAAGCATTCATGCTCCCGTAAGCAATCAAAAAATTAAATGGCTCATAGCTCCGTAAGGCAGAGGCTACAATCACTCAGAAAAGTGAAGCGAACAGTGCTTAAATTCTCCCTAATCACGCATATAACGTACAGAACAGCACGTCAAAAACTCTCATCGTAAATGGCTCATACACCCTTGAGCAATGGCTCATACCCCCGAAAGCGAGCAAAATATGCAATGACTCATAGTCCCGCAAGGTTCATGTCTACCCACTTTGCGTGAATTAGCTGCGATGGCACTACCCCTGTTGTCGTTTGTCGGTGCTTTCAATGTGGATGTGTCGGTACCGAAAAGGGAGTGGTTTACGTGTTCCGTGTTGCAGACATATCCCTTGCGATGCCAAACCGATCCGGCCCAACCAACCGCCCAGCGGCGTACGTGCACCGATTTGACATAATCACAGAATGTGATTGCAGTTGCGAGTGAAATAATGATCACCCATCAAGACAATGAGTTCGTACCTTTGTTAAAAATGTGTCACTTCCGTGTCGTGCGCTAAACAGCTTCGCTGGTCAACCACCATCACAGAGTGGAATGGTTCACAATTTTTTTTTTTGTTTCCTATCCGTTATCAGATTAGCAATATTTCAGGGGTGCACAAGGTGATCATTTAATTGTCTTCGCGCTCTCGGCGTAATTATTGCGTATATTTAAGAATAATCTTTTGCGGCTCGAATATGAAGTTACAGCTATTTCTGCGGGAGTTTAAATTCCCTCAACACTTCCAATATTTATTGTAAAAAAAGAAACAGTCATTTTTTTCTCCAGCACAACATTTCAGGATATATTGCATCCCTCGGCGGGCACCGTGGTAGCCGGCGGAGAGCCTTTTCAAAGTTTCTCGCAATCCTCGTGTAAATTTATGACTTGAGCAGGCTTGAGTCGGCACAATCTTGCAAAATCTCTCGCACGCATTTGATTCCTTGATCAACTTCAAAAAATAACTTTAATCTTTGCTCATAATTATAGTAAGCAAAGGAGGAGCGCGAAATTGTAAAGTGATATCTCTTACGTAGTTCAAGCAATTCCTAAAAAAAAAAATATTGAATCAGTGCCTAAACGTCATCTTTAAAACTTTTGGACACCCAAAACATAATAAAAAGGGACAAGAAAGAAAGAGGGAAAACAGGCAGTTACTTTAAACAGGCCTTCGTGGTGGAAGTCGCCTGGAATGGCACTCCGGCTCGCTAGAGCGCGACTTCAAACAGCGAAGTCGTTTTTGTTGCAAAGCTTCAATAAAGCGCGCTTAGTTGCAAGACAGTAATGCAAAAGGTGAAGTGCCATTGCCGTTCACAACCAAAGTTTTTTCTCGACTTCTAACGGCTGATTCTCAGCGCTCGCAGAGAACATACGAACCTTTATCTCTCTCAACACCCGCCTTCCTCACCTCAGCTTCGTTGGCGTCAAAGGCGGGGCTCCTAAGTCTTCTTGTCGCGGCGTGTCATTTGCCCACTTTACCTGCCTCCTTACGCTCCTTGCACTTTCCACCTCATATTTCCGTCGTGCTTTGAAAGAAACCATATTACTAACTAAATGGCTCGCTTAACGACACGTGCGAGACATCTCACGTGCAGTTTAGAAACTTTCTGACTAGTTCCCCAGCAAACGATATCACTTGGCAAAAAGGGAGCAACTTCCCGATCTCGGGCCCCCGCGCCAGCAGGATAGCGTCAACTCTTCGCCTCCACTGGGAGCCGCATGCGTTGGCGCATTCTCATTCAAGGCTTCCGTCTCCACCGCTATACCGCTTCCCCATCGGACACTGGCTCGCGGGCGCTCTGTGGCCGGGGTCGCCGCCGGTGCTGAGCGTCGCCTCGGTCGCGGCGGTGGCGGAGCGGCGAGTCACGTGACGAGACGCCGCCGCTCTCCGAGGTGCAGGGGGGAAAAGCAGCAGCAGCAGCAAGCAAGCGAGCGAGCAAGCAAGGCAGCAGGCAGCGCCAAGGCCGGCGGCCGCCCGATCCCGAGGCAGCCCTTCCGGCGAGCCCAGGGCACGAGCCCCCCGGCCCAGCTGCAACACGGCGGCGGATGGCAGCGCGCCCCAGGCGCATCGCGTCACCCGCATGGATTACCTGGGCCGCAGGTCAGCAACACACTCTGCGCCTTGCACGCGTTTTCGACCCTGCCGACGTCGGTGCGGCGGCTATCTGCCCTCCTAGATCGGGCTCGGCTCGTAGCGTACTAGCTGGCCCCGCCAAGACGGTGGCGCGGTGCGGCGCGCGCGCACCCACCGCCGTATAAGCTGCTGGCCCGCGCGAGAGGGTGAGTTTTCTGCCGTCCCGAAGAAAAGGCTGCGCACTGCCTTCGCCTAGGCTCTGCACGGTCCGCGCGAAGACTAAATCGAAACCTCCGCGGCAAGTGAAGTGTGCTGCGTGGGGCTTCCGCAGGCCGCGACGCGCGGGAGGAGTGTCGAGCGAAGGCGCGCGCCAAAAGTGCGAGCACCAAACTGCACGAGTAGCGCCGCATTCACCTTGACAAGACGTCTCTCCCTGCCACCAGTGTACAGTTTTCCTTTCCTCGTCGCCCTTGATTCGTTCTTCCTTTCGCTTTCCCCCTTATTTCTCACAAGACAGAGCGTGCGAGCCGAAGTGGGGCAGAATAGCGCGCGGCTATCGATGTAAGCACTCCCTTAGTTTCGAGCTCGCGTCGCAGCCGTGATTTTTTCCTGCGGCGCTCGTCTCTCCCTACTCGAGCGCTTCTGCAGCCGTGGCACACAGAACTGCATTTTGATTTCTTATTCTTTTTTTGTCCTTCCGTGGTACTTGTGTGCTGCTCAATTTTACGGAAAAGATAAGGGTTATTGAGATATCGGCTGCTAGCGATGGTTATCCGCTTACCGCACGGGCTAAACGTTGCGGGCAAGCGCGCTCTGACTGACCCCGCCACATCGAACGCCGTTGCTTTCACTTTGCCGGGAACCGCGGCGTACACGGGCCGCATCTCGGTGATGTCGCGAATCAACCGACAGCCTCTCATTCGTTTGGCCGGTGCCGGTGTCGTCTTAACAGCCGTGACCTTCTGGGCAGGCACGGAAGAAGGTCAACGAGCTTCAATCGAGCACTACACGTACCTTCGCTCAACCTCCTTCAGCGGAGCAGTCGGTGCTCAGAGGTGCGGCGCCGAGAGGCCGGCGCAGCTATCCGTCGAGCGCAGGTTCGCGCGGTGAAGCTTGCGGTTGCTGCGATGATCGCGGAACAAGGTCACGCGGTTAACTTTGTTTTGCCGCCGCTTTCTAACGGGACTTCACGGAAAACAGATTTACATCATGTTCGGGTCTTCTCGAAAGACAATTCGCGTGTAAAGCGCATTGCTGGCACGGCGTTGTCTGCGGGTATACAAATGGGGGGGAGCTAGCCCTTTTTCTTCTTTCACCAGAGACTGGCCTCATCTGCGTTCCTGAATGGATACACGTTGCTCCGAGCTCAGATGGTGCCCCGTGGAATGCCTTTGATCGCCCCGACACAACGTGTGTTTGCTTCCTCTCGGTTCGTTCAATGTGTTTGAGCGCGGCGCACGTTCGCTATTGCGGTACAGTTCCAGATCTGGTTCCTTCCTGGTATGGGTGCGTTCGCGCTGCAGTCTCTCTGTGAATCTCGTGCTGCGGTTCGTTCTGCAGTCAGGTGGTGCCCGAATTTACATACTGTGTAAAGTTCCTTCGGACGTTCGTCACCGAACGTTGTAAGAAGTGCATTGGTAGTATACAAGTTGGGATGAAACAACTCGCATGCAGCGGTGGTTTTTATCGACCTCGAAAAACGATCTGTAATATTTACTGTCACTATTTGAACATTCGTTCGTTCGCATTCACGTGGCGAGTCATTTTCGAAGTTGGATATATCGCTGCATGTCCGTAATAATGCAACTTTCTATGAGCGAGAGAAACAAACCGGTGTTTGCTTGTCCTTCATATTCTTTATGATCACATGATCACTGATGCACATGATCAGAAGAGCTTGTGCACATGGCAATCCGCAACTCTGTCTTGTCACTGAAAAGAGACCTCTGCTAATTGGTCGTCGGTTTTTATCTAGTACGAGCTGATATTAACAAGTCGTCTAGAAGGCCGTATATTCTGCACCACCGCTTGACGTTGTACATGTTCTGAAGAAGAATCATACCATAAGCAGTGGGTACAATTCGCTACAGAAAGTAACAGAATTTGCGAGCTTTTACTTTTGTTGCCTCCCTCCCCCTCCCCCTCCCTCCCGGAAATGCATGTTGTTATTACGCGCAGATGCGAGACATTGCCAAATCTGCCTCCGCTGATATTAGCTGATGTTAGTCTGCGACTCTATGTGCTGGATGATTGCGCAAGGGTGGCACAACCACAAACGCAGCTTATATATCCACATACACATACACCGTGCTCACACAGACGCTGACACCTCAGGCACGCACTACAGCTATTGACAAAGTTTTGCTGCGTACTGTACATCTTAGAAAATGTACTTCCACGTTAAACAACAACAACAACAACAACAGTGTGAACGACATTGATAATGACTGGATCATCACCATCATAATCGTTAACATAATTAACTTGCTAACAACTTCAGGAACAAGAAGGACAGCGCAGTAAGAACGCACACCGTATCATTGCAGATAGAGGAGAGGACATGATTGTACGAACCGGCTGTAAAGTTAAAAGAGAACCCCACGTCAACCAAATGCCTTTTGTTCTTGCCTTGAAACATTGCATAGCTAAACAGTAACGCGGATTTGTCGCTAGAACATTGCTGAAGTTTGTAGGGACAAGAAATTATTGCGAACCAGGAAAGACTGTAGTAGCGGAGATAGACATAATAATGGGATATACAGGATCCTTGTGATGATGAGCACCTTCTGTGTCATCGAATTGAATACTGGGGTTTTCGTGCCAAAACCACACTTTGATTATGAGCCGTAGTTGAGAAACTCCAGATTAACTTTGGCCACCAGAGGATACTTAACCTGCCCCCAATGCACGTGACATGGGCGCTCTTGCATTTAGCCCCCATGGAAACGCGGCTGCCGTGGTCGGGACTCGATCCCGCGACCTCGTCTTTAGCAGCGCAACACCATAGCCGCTGAGCTACCGCGGCGGATTGCTGTCTCACTGTATCCACTTTACCACCACGCAGCTAGCAACACACTTGGTACAGGTGAACAGATACGGGCTAGTGATTTTTTAGGACCCTCGGGCAAAAGTGGGGACGCAATCCAACTAGTGTTATACTTATGCCACTCGGGTCTTATAGACATCATTTTATATTTTGTTAGTCCCCTGCGCTTGGTTTGTTTATTTATTCCTAGTTATCTCTCTCTCGCAAACACACACACACACACACACACACACACACACACACACACACACACACATATATATATATATATATATATATATATATATATATATATATATATATATATATATATATATATATATATATATATATATAGTTTTGTCATTGCGTTTTCTATTCTTTTCTTTTTCATGCCATCTCCAACACGTGATCTGAAGTAGCAATTAAGCCCCGCAACGAAAAGCAGGGCTGACATTCTCAGTTGCCATTAAACTCTCTCTCTCTCTCTCTCTCTTTATAGAGTCTGCATTCAGTTCGCCATTACAGTTTTTTTCTTTTCACTTTTCTTTTAACCTTCAAATGGTCACGAAACAACTCTCTCAACTGTTCAGCTCGACTACAATTAGTGAATAAGCGGAAGCGGTCGGAGCCGCCCCGGCGGCTTATCGCCTCAATTAAAACGGTGCTCGCTGTCGACGTCCATTTTCCCAGTCGCGCGGCACCTTAGAAAAGGTGCGCGCGACCTGCTCGCTCTCGAATGTGTTGTAACGCGTCGCCTTTGCGCGGTTCGCTCGTCTATACGTCACTTTATCGTTCTCTGACGCCTCATTTTTTTTTGTCAGTCGCTATAGAGTTCTATACAAAGCGTAGTTGCTTAGTGTGTACCTAAATCGGCGACTGCTCATGCGCATACTCTAGCAAGGTTTTACTGCGACAGCAGTTTAGTGCTCGAATATGGGATTGCCTTATCCGTCCGTCCGTCCGTCGGTCGGTACGTTCGTACGTCTGTCCGTCCATCCCGTTACGTTGACGAGGGGCCGTTGTCGCCATAGACGACAATTTTTCTACGTCGGGCCCCTAATTTCGCCGTCACCACAGCGCGAAGAAAAAAAAGAATACAGCGTTCTCCACTGCGGCCACCGCTGCGGACTCGAACCCACGTCACTGCAGGGATGTTCAAGCGTTGGGCGCGCTGCATACCCGCTGCGCTATCAGACGTTCTATTTTTATCTGCCTTTCTCGGTATTTATTAACGCGCGCAAAGTTTCACGAACAAGTAGCGTCACCTTATAAATAAACAATTATTTACGGATAATATCGGGTCCTTTTTTTTTAAAGCCAACGTCAAAGCTATTCACAAGGTTTCGTTACGCTCTGTCTATCACAGAGTTGACGACAGGGGTAGCGGGCAATAACAGTGCTGGGAAATTACTGCGAGTTATTGCGCTTCCCACGCAGTGTGAGGAGCGATGTCTTCTGTGCATGTATTTTGGAGGCGAAAATGAGCAATACTGTCGCGCGGACCAAGATGAAATTATGTGTATCACATAGAAATACCCCTTGATAGGATAACGGTGCGTTGGCGTGCATTTCTCCGTTGTCATGTTCATGAAAACAGCATCGGCGGCACAGTGTAGGCGTACGTAACAATGATGATGATCAGCCTCAAGCAATTACACGTATACCCACGTCGGAGGATACACCGACAATCAGGTGGCTGATAGGAAACAGCGTAGAAAGCATCGAAGGCGTTAATGGCATCAATAACGTCGCAACAATAACGCTACATAGTTTTCTACATAGCAGCTCACAGGATTCACAGCCACCGATATAGCAGCAGCAAGTTTCGACCTCAGAGTTGATTCACCCCCAAATGGGATCTTTTAAACTCTCAGGGAGCATGAAATGTAAGAAGCCTTTAATACAGCGACTACTTCATGACCAGGGCCTTAAGCAGTAATTTAGACAGTGAATTTCAAAAATGGTGTAAGGAAACTGTGTTTAGAGATAATCTCAAATTCCACGCTTCCGACACGTGTGCCAGTTGGACGCTTGGGCGTTGTCCTACTGAATGATGTAAAGAGAAAATAAGGCTGTTTTATGCTAGTTTTCACATCTCATTACAGTGACAATGAGGTAACATGATAATAATAACACACAAGAAAAGCGAAAATAGACATGATGCATCAAAAATAAAATAGAAATAAATGTATGCAAATAATAAAATGTTGAACACTTTCAAAAAAAAATTACCAGAAGCCTTTAGCCAAACAACTGCGAACATACGGTTCCGTAAAGATGAACATCTGAAATAAATAAATATAGCCTACTTAGCATAGGCGAAAACTTTTCATTTTTCCAGGGGGGGCTCGGGAGGGGGGGGGATGGGTCTGGGGACCGACCAGCTTTCCGGACGCCACCGATATATATATATATGTGTATATATATATATATATATATATATATATATATATATATATATATATATATATATATATATATATATATATATATATATATATATATATATATATATATATATATATGAACGAGAAAGAAAAGAGAGGGCCCGACTTTTATTAGTCATATCATACAAAGCCAGATAGCAAAGACACCAAGGACAGCATATGGGAAGTTACATTTACTAATTCATTGAATTAAAGAAAATCATAAATTAATGGAAATGAAAGTGGATGAAAAATCTACTGGCCGCTGGTGGGGCACGACCCCACGTTTTCGCTTACGCGTGCGATGCTGTCCTTTGTGTCTGTGTTTGCTGGCTTCTTATGAAACGACTAATAACAGTCAATCATAGCGAAGTAGAAGACAATCACACGAAGGGAGATTACAACACCGACATACGCCAGTCTATTGGTGGTGCAAGGGTACTGAGGCTCTGAAACTGAACTGTCCCCAACTATAAGGCCTTGTAAATACTCATATGAGGACGTCACTTCAGTGAAGAATTCTTTAAGGTCATGCGAAGTTTCTTCCGGTGCAACTGTTACTAATGCTGCTTCACCTTGCCGGCTAAATTGCAAGTTATTTCTTTTCTTTACTGCGAAACTGTAAGCCGCTCGTTGGTCGTCATTTTTCGCGTCCACGTCCGTGTTCAAAAATGTGAGCCGATCCCGGAAGTTGTGCAACACCGGGCCGATCCACGGCAGAGGCGAGACAGGCTTCAAGTACTCAGAAAAGTAAAGAGAAAAGTGCATGCATTCTTTCGAATCACGGATACAACATACAGAACAGCATTAGTTTCAACAAAGCACAAGAACAAAACAAGAATCCTAACCATATTGTTGATGATAACGAGCTCCTGATAACATGGTGAAGCATGTATAGCTCTCCCCGCATGCGTTTCCCGGTAAAGATTACTGTTGCGCAAGCATCCGCGGCGACGGCAGCTTGCGACGTGGGGGGTGACGTCACTAGCCTTTCGTACATAAAAGAACCAACCCGGCGACTGATTTCATTCTTGTTGCAGCACCACTATACGGGTAGGCAACTCGCGAGGAGCGGCGTCAATATGAGGAGCGCGGCAAAAAGAAAAAGAAATGGCAATACGACCATCGGTGGTGCGCTCTCAAAGTTAGCATTTCTCCCATCGCTCTAAGTTACCATTATTACCATTGCTGTAATGCGATGAGGCACTGTGTACCCCCCTCAGCAGATGTGATGGTTTTCAGCAGCTTCGCTGGACATCCGCTTTCGCAGGCCCGGGCCGGGTTGGCGAGCTTTTTTTTGCTTTTTTCTTTTTACTGCGAGTCCGAGTATAAGCGCTGCCGAGCATGATTGCTATTGATTCTGTTTTCGAGTGAATTCGGCTTATCCTGACTTCGATTATTGAGTGTATTCAGCATGGCATGACCGATCTATGAGCTCTGCATGCAAGTGGCGATGTTTTCGTGCCTAATAAATGTTGTAAATTATTAGAAGAGTTTTTTTTTCTGATGAGCCGTTAGTATTGCATACTGGAGAGATGAGCAATAGTGAGACACATGTCGTTCACGTGCATTTCACACACCGTTGATGAAAGACTCCGCCGGAGGGGTCACTGAAGTCTCTAGGTTTCTTTTTTAGGGTCAAAAAGCACGCAAGGCAATTTGAAGCGAGGTGAGCATACAGCAACATATTCGTTTTCTAGGCATAGGCTATCCATACCATTAGAAATTATTGTTGGTTGTATAGTTCCTTCCCTTTAAAAATATAATAAACTTTGTCCTGTGTACGCAGGGCGTCCCAACTGTCATGAACCAAGATTTTAAAATATGCAAATGCCACGTAGCTAAACAGATCCAAGACAATGTTTGCCGTCGCTGGGAGATACTCAGATTATCTTTTTTTGCATTCCGCCTAATTACATAATTATTCTAAATAATTAACCCTGTATTGGTTGGCTTTCAACCACTCTGAGATCGCCGACGCGCGCTATCACTAAAATTTCTGCATTGCATTATTAACTCATCTTGCTGGATTATATTGTCCGTACGGACACCTTTAAATACAGTTTCTTTCCCCCTGTAATTGAATACTGGGTCCTTTACCTGGTCGCCTAATCGTTCTGTTCCTTTAAACTTATTTTTAGCGACTATTGAACACGTAGCCAGCATCTTCATTTGGTCTGTATTGTTCATATTGCCTCTATTATTTGTCACTGTACTGCTTTTCACACTAACTCCTACAATTAATAGTCCAATACGGCAGCAGTATGTACAATTAAATATAAAACTATATCATGTGCTCAAATATTATAATTAGACGAAAAGTACCAATGAGGAAATTGTAGAGCAACGTGAAAGAACTCCCGATGCAGCTTTCTGTCGCTCAATACTTGCTACATAAAAGTGTTTTTCCGATCGGGAATGAAGCCCACGAATACACGCAAAGTTGCCGCGCGACTGGCCGCTCGAAGCATTTCGCGTTTATTCGTGGGCTTCTTTCACGCTCGGAAGAACACTTTTATGTAGCAAGTATTGAGCGACAGAAAGCTGCATCGGGAGTTCTTTCACGTTGCTTTGCAATTTCCTCATTGTTACTTTTCGTCTAATTATAATATTAGAGAAGTTGACAAATTAATTAAGGGTAATTATGTAATGAGGCGGAATGTAAGAATGCATTTCTCCAAGTGACGGCAAACAACTTTACCTTGGTTTTGTCCAGCTACGTGGCATTTGCGTACTTTTAACCCTTGGTGCATGATAATTGAGACACCCTGTTATTTACATATATTGTGTCTGCGCATGTTCTTCACAGTGGAAATAAAAAAAAAAATGTTAAAGTGAAAAAAAAATAAGGATGAGGCAGCCGCTGGTAGTGCTTTAACGCGCTTGATCTCCTATAGTAAGAATTTGCATAAATATAGCGAAAACATGAATTAACAGCCGTGCACGTCCGCGCGAACAATGAGGCAGTAAGCTTTTAGCTGCAACAAAATTTTAATCGAAAAGGTACAGGCAACTCAAATAAAAAATAAAAAAAAACACCTTAAAATGATGTCGGTAACAGAACACTTTGGTGATGACACTTTAGAGAAGGGGTAGGCTCCGGCATCGCCAGAGAAGAGGGAGGCGGGGGCGGAAAACTACGCAGGGGGCTCGGGCCCCGCGTTAGACTGGATCCGCAGAAAGCCTCCACTGTCAGCAACTTCAAGAAGCCTCAAACTCTCCGGGACCTTCGAAGCTTCCTCGACCTATGCTCATACTTTCGCCATATTATTCCAAATTTTGCTGATAGGGCGCAACCATTGACTGACTCGCTGCAAAAAGATGTGCCTTTCCGTTGGACACCGGGTTGTGACTCTGCATTTACGAAACTAAAGTTCATGCTGACATAGGGCCTGGTGCTGTGCCACTTTGGTTCCTCTGCTGCGACAGAAATTCGTACCGATGACAGCGGAATCGGCCTCGGCGCAGTGCACGTCCAACGCCGTGGCAATGCTGAACACGTGGTTGCCTATGCAAGCCGTTCATTGAGCAAGGCAAAGCGCAGCTACACAGTGACAGAACGGCAGTGCCTGGCAGTCGTTTTCGCCGTTCACAACTTTCGCTCATACGCGATCCATCGTCACAATATGAACATCTCCTTGAAACGGTGCTGTCGTACATATGCCACCAAGGCCGCACTTTAAAATTTTATAGTGAATTTAAATCTTCAAATATTTTTTATCGTGTGGCAGTGGAACTGCGCCAGTTTTCGGAGGCGCAGGCCTCAACTGGTGCAGTTCATCAAGGCCCGGGAGCCGCAAGCGAGGCCCCACGTCATTTTGCTACAGGAAACGGGAATGGAAACGATTTCCCTCCAGGGGTACCGAGCTGTCTCGTCGTTGGCGGAGAACGGGCTCGGCATCGAGATACTTATTGCAAATAAGTGCGCCTTCCAGGAGCACGATCTCCGTCTTGGCAACACCAAGCTGGAAGCGTTGCTCGTCGAGATCATACCAAACAGTTGGCTCAAGAACAGCGTCCACGTTATCAATGTGTACTGCTCGCCTAGGGACAACCGGCAGACCTTCTACAGCCTAACAACCAAGGCATCGTCCAAGGCGAGGGAGACGCCGCTTGTTCTGGCTGGAGATTTCAACGCGCCGCACGAAGCCTGGGGCTACGTGAGAAGCATTCCCAAAGGCTGCAGACTCCTGCAGGCAGCGACTGACAGCTCCCTAGAACTGATAACCGACCCCCATTACCCCACACGCATGGGAAATTCGGTCTCGAGAGACACCACCCCAGATCTGGCCTTCGTCAAGAACGCGCCGGGAGCAGAGTGGCACAACTTACAAGAGAACCTGGGAAGTGACCACTACATCGTGGAAATCTCCCTACCGGTCAGCGCGGCCCCGCAGAGGTCCTTCAAAATAGTCGACTGGGACGCCTTCCGAAAGAGAAGGAAGGACGACCACGAGAAATACGAGTCGTTTGCGGACCTCGTGGCGCAGCTCAAGAAGGATGTAGCTGCGGTCACCAGGACCGTTGAAACAGACCTCAAGCTCGATCGCATGGACGCTCGATTGGCGCACCTGCTCGAAGCTAAGAATTCCCTCACGGCCAGATGGAAGACGCAGAAGCTGAATCGCAACCTCCGGAGGAGGATTGCGACCCTCAACCGCGAGATCGAATTGCACTGCAACGAGCTCGGCCAGCAGCAATGGAACGAAGTGTGCGCGTCCGTCGACGGCCAGATGCGTGCGGGAGGCAAGTGGAACCTCCTCAAGCAGTTATTGGACGACACCCAGTCTAAGAGAAACCACACTCTGGCTATCGATAGGCTGGTCCACAAGCTTAACAGCGAAGGCGCATCTATGACCGAAGTGATGGACGAAGTCGCGCGTCGCTACCTCCCCATCGGGCAGTCCGGGCCAGAAGATTACCCGGCCTATGGCGGCAAGGCGGACGAGGAGCTCGACGCCCCCTTCTCCGTCTCGGAAGTCAGAGCGGCCCTTCAAGGCCTCAACGGAAGATCGGCGCCCGGGCCGGATGGAATCTCGAACAGACTCCTTCGAAATTTAGACGAAGGCTCGATCGAACTGCTCACCAAAGAAATAAACAATGTCTGGGAGGCCGGCATCGTACCGGATGCCTGGAAGGAAGCCTCGGTGATCCTAATTCCGAAGCCGGGCAAGACACCAGCCATAGACAGCCTGCGACCCATTTCGCTCACGTCTTGCGTGGGCAAGGTGGCGGAGCATGTCATCCACAACAGAATATCGAGGCATGTCGAGGAACGACACCTCCTCCCGCCGAATATGGTCGGCTTCAGACCCTCCCTGTCCACTCAAGAGGTCATGCTGCTGATCAAGAGGCAGATAGTCGACGTGGTCACGAGAGACGTCCGAGGCATCTTGGCGCTGGACATCGCCAAGGCCTTCGACACGGTCAAGCACAAGCACATCCTCGACTCTGTGACGAGATTGAACCTCGGCGAACGCTTTCACGCGTTCGTGAGCTCTTTCCTAAGGGATCGCAAGGCCACGATCAAATTGGGCCAGGTCAAGTCGGACGGATACGCGCTGGGAGCCTGCGGCACGCCGCAGGGTGCGGTGTTATCTCCACTGCTTTTCAACATCTCCATGAGAGACCTATCAGTCCGACTCGACCGCATCGGGGCCGTCAATCTCAATCACGCTATCTACGCGGACGACATCACCATCTGGTGCGGCGGTGGGTCGGACGCAGCGGTGGAGCGGGCCCTGCAAGAGGCCTTGCAAGTCACGGAAGAATTCCTCGAGGGCACGGGACTGGTCCTCTCGCCGACTAAGTCGGAACTCTTGCTCTATCGACCCGACAGAAAAGGCCGCAAGTTCGACACGACGCTGGACCAAGTACCGATTGAACTCAGAACGAAGACGGGTCAGCGCATCCAGAGGGTGGATTCTCTCAGAGTGCTCGGACTGGTCCTCAATGCAAAGGGCAACAACGCGCAAACGATCGCGCGCCTGAGTGCGAAGACGGAGAACATGCTCCGACTTGTTTCGCGAGTGACGAGCAGGAGGGGGGGCATCAGCGAAGCCAACCTCATAAGGATCTACCACGCCTTCCTTATGAGCCATATCAACTACGTGGCTTCTGCGCTAAACTGGTCACGTTCGGAGGAGAACAAGATCGACGCACTCATGAGGAAGAGTATCAAACGAGTCCTCGGCATCCCCATGACGACCAGCACGGAGAAGTTGATGCAACTCGGGGTCCACAACACCCTGAGCGAAGTCGTCGAAGCGCAGAAAACGGCACAGATCGTTCGCCTCTCTACCACCAAGGCCGGCCGCCGAATACTCGAGATGGCGGGTCTGGCAGCCATGGCCGAGGAGTCGTGCGCCGTCCCGCTTTGCCAGAGTGAAAGGGAAACCTTTCGAGTCTCCCCCTTCCCGAGGAATGTTCATCCACAACACAACGAGGCCCGGCGCGCAGCCAGAGCCCGAGCACTCATCAAGACTGCCCTGCAAACCCCACAGCGCTCGTCCTTTGTCGACGCGGCGCGGTATCCCGGATCAAACTCGTACGTGGCCACGGTGGTTGACCCCCAGGGCAAGATCCTGAATGCGGCGTCTATACAACGTTCGACGGCGTCCGTCGCAGAGCAAGTCGCAGTGGCGCTGGCTCTGTGCGAACCCGGGCGCACGCATATCTTCACGGACTCCAGGTCGGCGGCGATGGCCTTTCTCGCCGGCTCTGTCTCGGCCGAGGCTGCGGCGGTGCTGAGGACCCGCAAGACAGGCACGGCCCGTCATGTCATCACTTGGTTCCCGGCTCACATGGGCCGGAACGTCTCCCCCGGCTCGATCAACCCTAATGAGCTGGCCCACGACCAGGCGCGAGGTCTCATCAACCGCGCCAGTCCGAGGGGCCCGGCTTCGCAGGGGATCGACCGAACCACGGACCCGCTGCTTACTTTCCACGAGATCACTACTCATTACCAGCTGGGACGCAGACAGTATCCGGCTCCTCACCCGAAGCTGGGCAGACCCCAGGCCTCGGTGCTGAGAATGCTGCAGACGGGCTCCTTTCCGTCTCGCTCGAGGCTGAGCCACTACACTCCAGGTGTGGACCCCCGCTGCCCAGACTGCGGCGAGGAACGGTCGACCTTGAACCACATGCTGTGGCAATGTTCTGCTTTGCGCCACTCGCCTTTAAACCGGCAAGAAGACTGGGATGAAGCCGTCAAGAGCAACGAACTTCAAGTCCAGCTTCGGGCTGTCCAAAGGGCCTGCGACAGGGCTGAAGATCACGGTCTTCCGCCCCCGGCGCAGGTGCGGCCCGCGACTACGACACGGTAGTTCCTTAGGACCAATTAAAGTTTCTTGTCTGTCTGTCTGTTACAATCTAAGCTGCATCGTTTTTCGTAAAAAGTTCGGTTCATTGCGTATTGTCCCGTCCCTGCATCCATCTTTCAGTGACGTCACAGATTTTGGGTACCTCCAGCCTGGGCTATTTAGCTGTTTCCTCATAAAATATAATGCTTTACAGCGCATTCAGAAATAAACAAAAACTCGGGCTCTGGCAGGCTTCTCCTGCTCACAAAAGGTCGAATTGTGCGACGTCAGTATTACGTCATGGAAACTTTCTTTCGGAAGTGACATAAAAAAACTTCGCCTTCATTTCCTCCGCTAATAAGGAACGGAGAGCTTCGGAAGAAAAATTTGCCACTTAGTCTATTTATTTAGAGATCTTCACAGTGTTGGAATTCTTCATGCAAAACTTGCAGTAAAACAACTTTCACAATCCACTAGAATCCATAAAATATTTAGTGAATCCACCGAGAATATGATATAAAGTTTTTCAACCTGGAAGAAGGTCAGCTGTGAAAATGCATTTTAAAGGCCTTCAAGCACCGATTATACATCACCCTGGTACTCCAAGGCAACTCAGGGTTATGATCTCTTTTCAAGTCGGTTGTGATTACGGGCTACTATTTTACGAACGTGAAATACCAGTGGCATTTGTAATCTCCAAACTTTTGCTGGCGACTGTATGTCGACAAAGTAACCGAATTCTCCTGTTTGCTATGCTAAAGGCTGTATTTATTTGCCTAAGCACAGGGATAAAGCTGTAATATTGCGTGGCGGGCTGCCATGCTGGTGCTGCACTCTCAATGTCGTGTCACGACATTCGAAACGTACAATACGGTTGCTTGTCATCGTTTTTGATGATGCGACGGTCTTGATCAAATTAGTGTGAATTTTCTCGAAAGATGACGACAGAGATGATGCTACGAACTATCATATCATTGAGGGCAAAGGTGCGAGTCGTATATAAAAAAAATAAAACGACGATTTTGAGCTAGCGCGGGCTGTTGCTTTTTGGCCGGCTCCGCATGTCCACTTGTGAGAGTACTTGTATATAGCTTCTAGTCTGTGTCTGACGCACATCACTGTGTTCTCATCATCGATTAAGCGACTTCTATTTAGCTCGACATGCGTCTGACGGGAGGAAAATTTAACATGATCGCTTCCGAGTTAATGAAAATGATTGAAAGTAATGTGAAATAAAATGTACTGCGGGTCTCAATAAAGATGCATTGTTAGCACCCTCGTTGAGTAGCACGATAGCAAAATCGCAGGATAGCATGGCATCATAGGATGCATAAAGCAAAGCGTAAGAAAAGCATGCATAGCGCACTTCTTTACTTCGAAGGCGATACGCTTACTGAGTATCTTTAAAAACAATGTTTTACAATTCATATGCTGGGCCGGGAGAGTTCATTTTGTAGCGACGTCTACGTCAAAGAGAGGCATTGCATGTAACTGTTGTCATTTCGGTAAAGCGGACGATACCGCTAAAAAAAGCAATACGGAATGAGTTAACGTATTCTCGCAAATCCCCTAAAGGTACGCTAACAAGTTGATACTAACTATATGTTGACAATGGGACGGGTAAAATCAAAAGACAAGGAAAATAATATAGAGGACGGCGGAGAAAATAGAAAAGATTTTGACGTTGAAATTAACGCAAAAACAATACGTAACATACTTAAACATGAGCCGGTAGCCATAGAGCGAATTCATAGATTGGGTAAAGCGGCCGCAAACAAGGCGCGGCCTGTGATATTGAAACTCCTAGATTTCCATGACAAAAATAAAATATTAAAAAATTGCTCCACGCTTAAGGGATCATTCTTCGCAATCCGAGAAGACTCTTCGCCTCGGCTTCGCGAAATCAGAAGGAACCTGTGGAACGCAGCCGATGTAAAGAAAAAACACACATCCGGTGACAAGGTTTCTCTGGTATACGACAAACTAAAAATTGACAACGCTTCATTCAGCTGGGCGGAGGAATCAAACTGCATTCGACCGGCTTTCTGCAGTTCCCGCACAAAAAAAGAAGAAACGCCGAAGCAGAAGCTTGCGTCCACGCAACAATCCCTTCGCACGAAATAACATTTGCTCGCAGCATTCAACAAAACCTAAACTTACCGGAACTTTTTGTACTCAGCTTTGAACCAAACTTTATCGCCCTAACTGAAACCTGGTTAACGAGTGATGTTAAGGACTTCGAGATAGCGCTGCTACCAAACTACGCAGTCTTACGTAAAGATGGGAAAACGCGAGGAGGAGGCCTAGCCATCCTAATAAATAAAGACGTTTCTTTCGCGCTCCTTCCTGACGTTGAAGGGGTTGAAGCTGTCTACTGCAAATTACATTTTTCTTCCTGCCATGTCGTTGTCGGCTGCGTATATCGAAACCCTTCATCAAACATTGATGTTTTCACATTCTTGCACACGTACCTGTGCCGCCGCGCCATCGTAAACAGACTGATACTGGTAGGCGATTTTAATCTCCCAGATATCAACTGGCATACGATGCAACATCACTCCGCCTCGTCTGATATAATCCTTGATAATATGTTAAACCTAAATCTTCATCAAATTGTAAAACAGCTTACTCATGTACTGGGTAGTTCCGCGAACATACTTGATCTATAGTGTTCTTGGCCGAACATGTTCCTCCAGATAAAGTCGATGTTCAGCTACTAGATGGTATGTCAGATCATAACGCAGTGGTACATTCGGTTTCGGTTCAGGACTAATGAAGTTAGCATGAACTTAATAAACTTAGCGTAGCAGCTTTCAGATCGCTTGTTACTTATCCTGATTTTATAAATGCCGATGTTTCTAGCGTTGTCACTCACCTTTCCTGTGATTTTTTTTTCTTTTGAGCAGCTTACGAACAAACCTGGTTCAGACATTGAATTGCTCTGGCAGAGAGTTGAAAAAAACATCGTATGTTTTTGTATCCGAGGTTACATCCCTACTAAAATAAAACAAACAAAAAACTACAACCCTTGGATAAACCGCGATATTATACACGCACCAAACGTAAAGTAAAAGGACTCAGGAAATTAGTCAAAAGAAACCTAACTTCCAAACTCCTATCCCTTACTTCGGCAATCACTTCTATGAAATAAAAAATAAAGGCCGCAACATCATTCTCTCTAATACGCTAATTTCCTTAAAAATTCACGACAAAAATTTTGGAATTATGCCTGAAAGCCAAAATGACAATATTATGTCTCGAGAAGAAAGTAAAGAAAGAACAAACTTAATTAACAACTACTTTAAATATTTTTTTACTAATGACGACACAATTTCATGCCATGTTCACTCACATAGTTCGAATAGAATAGATACCATCTCCCTAAACGAAGCAGGAATCCTTAATTTATTGTTAAAAATAGACTGTGAAAAGAAAGCTGGACCTGACGACATACCAAACGAATTCTTAAGGCGGCACGCTGAATGGATTTCCAAATATTTATTCTTAATATTTAACAAATCATTAACAAAATGTTCCCTCCCGAGCGAATGTAAAATGGCTAAGGTAACCCCAATTCACAAAGGAGGTAACAAAACTGGCACTTCCAATTTCAGTCCTATTTCACTAACCAGTACAATATGTAAGTTGCTTGAGCACATCATCCTTAAACACATTGCTACCTACGTCGAAGAAAAACGCTTTCTATCACCATTCCAGCATGGTTTCCACAAAAGTCTTTCTACAGTAACTCAATTAACCGAATTATTACACGAAGTGTCACAAGCCATTGTCAATAAAAAACAGATAGATCTAATTCTACTTGACTTCTAGAAATAATTTGATCGGGTATCCCACAAAAAAAAGAAGAAAAAAAACGAGCTATAAAGATTGAATCAATATTAGGTAAAGCACCAATTAGTGACTAGATCAGTGCTTACCTTATAAACCGCACACTTTGTCCAAATTAATTACAAAATGTTAGATTAGGTGTGCCTCGGGGCTGTGTCCTGGCTCCAATTTCTTTCTTTTTTATTAATGATCTACCCGCATCTATCAAGACTAACTATTGGGAGTTTTGCCGATGGTTGCATAGTATATAAAGAAATTAACGGCCCCAATGACCACCTAACCCTCGAAAACAACCTAAAATCAGTATCTCAATGGTGCATCTGATGGCAAATGACATTAAATATAGGTCACTCAGCTTTACTTAGAATAACCAGGGAAATCATTACGAGTAAATCAGACTTTTTTTACACACTCGGCAACACCCAACTAACCCTACTTAAAGAACAGAAGTATTTTGGACTAATCACATCACGTGACTTGAAGTGTGAGGCACACGTAAATCATGCAACGTCATCTCCAAGCAACGGCTATTTTTTCCTGAAAAGGCGCCTCCAATCAGCACCACACCCAACAAAGCTTCTTGCCTAGAACACATTTGTTAGACCAGTACTCGTGTACGCTAACGTCGTTTGGTTCCCATCCACAAATAACTTAAATAATAAACTAGAAAGCGTGCAAAGAAAAGCAGTAAGGTTTATTTTTATCAAATACCGCATATCTGACTCCTCCTCCGAAAAAATGGCAAACACTTGAATACTAACCCTCCGTAACAGCGCCAAACTCGCACGCCAGGAAATGATGTTTCTACTTTTTCACAATGCGCTTCGTATTGATAGCACCAAATACTTATCTAACTCAGAAACTAAACTCTCACGTCATAAACACCCCCAGTTTCTTGAGGAATACTGGTTTATAACTAACTGCTTTAAATTTTCCTTTTTTCCACAGGCGATAAGGGAATGGAATAGCTTGCCTACATATATTACTATTTGCAACAATCAAGATAATTTCCTGTCACTACTTGAAAACCACCTAAATGTTTCCCACATATAAACTATTTGTAAAGTTCTAACCTTACCGTTTGCTTTGTATAAAGACATTGATTAAATCTTGTACGACCTATATCCATTCACTAAGTGCGTTTTTTTTTTCATGGCGCGCACTTTGTAACTTCTGTATTAATGCTTCATTCATTATACATGTTATACCATATGTGCTCGTTAATTGACTGTACGCGCAACAAACTCTTTTTGTATTTCCTCCAAACTCTTATTTGGGACATGTTCAACTATTTTACGCTTGTGTAATATGTTTATTAGATGTATGCCCTTCCTGCTAAAATCCCCGTTGGGTTTGGAGTATGCCTGAAATAAATAAATATTCTAAATGCGCAAAAAATTGCTCTATACAGGAAAAAATACACCAAAATGACAGCACTGGTTCCTTTAGCTACGTTAGCAGGAATCTTAAACTCGGGCTCATTAAAATGTCACGTTTGCCTCATGTGGAGCCTTCAAGCTCTCCCGATATGTTTATTATATCGCTCGTTTACTTATTTTTAGGTGGACGTCAGAGAATCACTGGAGGTCAAAATTATCCTGTGCACTCCACTGCGGCGTCTCTCAAAACCACAGTGTTGCTTTGAGACAGTGTACCCCATGAATCAATTAGTCGCATCTGTTTTGACATATATTGAAGCCAGACCCGGGCTCGAGCTGGAGCTCTTGCTGAAACAGTTGTGATATCTATCCGTGTGTACGAGTGCTCGAGGTACTAACTCTGAATTATTACCCGTCTTCCTGTCTTATCAACTTTTCAAGCAACGAGTAAGCAACTCGATTTATCAAGCAACTTTTATAAAGCAACGAGCACAACTCGATTCGCTTCAATTACACACGGAACGCACCAACTTTCGCATTAAACGAGTGCTGCATTTTTCAGACCAAATATCGTGATTATAAAGGAAAGGAGCGAAATTAAGGTGACCACGAAAATCATACATCTTTGCTTAACATCTTCTCTTAATGAAAAGCAAAAGAAGTATAAAACGCCCGGAAGTTTCAATACTTAAAACCTCGAAGTACGATGTTTGGAGTTCGTTAGCTCCGCTACAAAAGCTTCGTCGAAAGTTATGCAAGCTAAGCCTGCGGCAGTATTTGAAGCGGGTGAACCTGACCTTTCTGTATATTTGCATCAATAGTTCGTAAGCAAGCCTTCTGCTAAATTTAACATTATCGAGGTAAAAATTCAGTTACTGTAACTTTATACGGGAGGTTTGCGCTCTTCGAACGTTCCGCGAAGTATACTTCATACAACTATGATATCTGTTTTTGTGCACGAAGCAATGCACCCGCCCAATTGTGACTTAAACGCGTTATAGCGCGGGATTTCAGGAACTTGTTAGGTACTTCATCCAACTTATTTCCTATTTTCAGCCCAACGTAATCTAACAACTACGAACGTTTTCGTTGCCAACTATAGAACGAACTTAACCACAATTGTTGGGAAGTTTGAAGAGGGGCAGCATTCCTGTGTGCCCCCCGTGGGATATGCACGAATAGGAGTAATAGCTCTGCGCGAAGCATGAGCAGGAGAAAATACTTCTTTGAACTTAAACCATTGTACGGTGAGGGCCACTTGGCACAGTTTGTTCTGAATTTGCATGACCCGTTCACAGGCAACAAGCACAGGCACAAGAAATGTCCACACTCGTTGCGCAAACGTACGAATACAGCGGACAAAAGACGTTGTGCAAACGTCATACCACGCAGGGCAGCAACGTGAACTTTGAGGGCCAGGAGACGAATAGCCCCCCGAAAAAAGAAAGAAAGAAAGGCATATTATGCAGCGCAATAAATCAGTGGAATAGTCTTAGGAATGCTGTTTGTTTAATTAAAGATGTTCTTCGCGCATCATATTTGCATGCACATAGGTTAAAAAAAGAATGATCGAATTTGTTTTAAAATGTTGATGCAGAACAGCCGCCACAGTGTGGCTGCACTATTGTGCTTACAAACTGGTCGTCGCCTTTGATTACAACGCTATGCATTCCACAAAGCAATAGCACTGGTAGCCTTTGAGTCAGTGTTCTCGTTTGCCTGTAAGGCCTACACCCGAACTCACCCATTAGCGAGAAAATACTAGTAAAATTAGCGCTTATTGAATTAAAGGGGCCAAACCGCCAATAGAATTCGGGAACATGGCCTGAAAAATTTTCGAAGCATCTTTGCTAAAGTGACAAGTTCAAATTCACTTGTAACAAGAGAACTGGGCATTATCAGCCGTTGCAACCTGTTTCATTAGTCTATTGTGTCCGTATATCTGAATCAATCAATCAATCAATCAATCAATCAATCAATCAATCAATCAATCAATCAATCAATCAATCAATCAATCAATCAATCAATCAATCAATCAATCAATCAATCAATCAATCAATCAATCAATCAATCAATCAATCAATCAATTAATCAATCAATCAATCAATCAATCAATCAAAACTTATTACATCAATAGGAAATGTTCATATCGTGATATTTGGACCGACAGCCTAAATGACGGTTGACCAATCCAGTACAAGCGATGACTAGCTGCATTGCACAAAATGTTACTGTAGTCTCGGATTCAAACAGTTTACCTACTTGGCATGCTCCTCCTCCCTATCTCTATCTTATCTTTCGATTCCCTCTTTCCCGTCCCCCAGAGTAGGGTAGCCAACCAGGCGCATTTTTGGTTAACATCCCTGCCTTCTCTCTTTATTTCCTCCTCTTCCTCCCTCCTGGCCCATCTCGCTCCCTATGGCTTCCTTCGGAACGATGCGCGGTGCTGTAGTGTCGCTATTGGTTCCTTCAACAAGCACTGCACTCTACTAGATGTACCTGGAATTGAGCTGTTTCTTTTTTCCTTACTGTGCATCAGATATGTGGTTACGCTAAATATTCTTTGTTTTTTTCATTTATAAGTTTCTCAAGTGATCTGGCATCCAGTTAACGGCATTACATCTATCAAATAATGTAAACAAGTCTTTCGTTGCCGATCAGATTACATTGAACATTTCGTTTCACTTTTTTTCAGAAAATGGTAATATTTGATATTAGATATTCGGAGGCCATTTCTCTTCCATTTCCATTTTTTTTCTTTCCATTCGAGTCGAAAATTTCGCTATTCGAGTGCCCCTACTAATTAATAAGCGATTATTCGTACAATAAAAAGGACCGCATAATGATTATAAATAACAATAATAAAAAAAAAACATCTAACAGAGTAACAAACGAGGTTACGAGTTTCTTAAAGAGCACTAAATGAGCAGCAGGGGTCTGATTCCTCGCTGAGCGAGACCGCCGCATTTTGATAGGGGCGAATCAAGAGCGTTCGCTTACTGATATTTTCGTGTCCGCAACACGGCCTTAGACGTTAGAAATTCAATCCGGATCCCTGCAATAATGAGCCCATGAGCCGCAGGTTGCTGTAATCTGCGACCCCTTCACTCATTCGGTTACCTTATACACTTAAAGAGGTGTTGTATCTACAAGGTGTATCACTTAAATTGAGCCAAACTTAAAGAAATATGCAAATGCTTCGTAGCTGGACAGAACCAAGGTAATGTCGTTTGCCGTCGCTTGTAGGTACTCGAATTATCTTTTTCATTAGCCCTAATTACATGATTAATCCTCATTAATTAATCAGCTTCTCAAAAAGTTTAATTAGAAGAAAAGTGCCAACAAAGAAATTCCTGGAGCAACATGAAAACTCCCGATACAGCTTTCTGTTTCTCAATACGTGCTGAAAAAAAAAACAAAGTTTTTCCTAGCGTGGAAGTAGCCCGCGAATACGCGCGAAGTGCCTCGAGCGGCCAGTCGCGCGGTAATTTTGCGTGTATTCGCGGGCTTCTTTCACGCTCGGAAAAACACTTTTATGTAGCACGTATTGAGCAACAGAAAGCTGCACCGGGAGTTTTTCATGTTGCTGTACAATTTTCTATTTGACTCTTGTAATATATTTATAATAATATAGACGTTGACTAATTAATTAAGTTTGATTGAGTAATTAGGCGTAATTCAAGAAACAATCCGAGTATCTCCAAGCGACGGCAAACAACATTACCTTGGTTCGGTTCAGGTACGTGGAATTTGCATGTTTTTAAAGTTTGGCTCAAGTTAAACGTACCCTGTATGTATTAACGTTTAGCATCTACGTGACATTCTTTTCTGAATGTGAAAAACAGCGATAACGTAGGAATGGTACCGGGAGCCAACGTTTCGACAGTGGGACTCTTCTTCGTCAGAGAAGCAACTGCTTTCCAACAGTGACCAATCCACGCAGTTGCTACACTGACGTGAGCAGGTCCCCTTGTAATGTTGGCCCCAATGACATTTCTTGTTCGAACACTTTTAAACAGTTCAAGCCTTCATCTTCCTGTGAGCGGTGCCTGTCTCGTTTGGTTTACTGACAGCAATATCGTATCGACAATTTGCATGACCATGTGCCAATCTTTAAATATTGTTTTGTACTATTTGAATGGCTTGATTACTCGACTTGTGCTTATTTGCGGGAGCTGTAGAACGTGCCCTTTCATTGCTCTATGCGTCATTTTTTTTTTCAGGTTAACTGTTTAAGCACATTTGCGAGATTCTCTCTATCGCCAGGTCGTTTTTGTATCACCTCATGTTATTAGTCTTTGATCACTGAATAATTTATTGATTTTGGAGATTCCGGGTGATGCATAGTTGCCAACATTTACAATTTCATCCAGATAAGTCACTCACCCATGGGCCGCATTTTGTAACAATTCTTCGCCTTCGATATTGCTATCTTCGTAAGATCCGTCGCTTCGATGACGATCGATCCATATTAAAGCAGTGGCGTGACAGCATTCGAGCCCAAACTACAAAGGTAGAGAAAAAGCTGAAAAGGAAAGGAATGTTACAAAATCTGCCCTCCAGGTGTGCTTCGTGACGTAAGTGGAGGTGAACTGTCCGTCAGCAGCGATCTTAAGTTTATTAATGAACACTTATATAACAATGTGCGAAGCCGTTAGGCAGCACTGCAGGAGTGTGCAGGTCGGTGTTGTTCGTTCACATGTGGCAGCCTCACAGCCTGCGTGCGTGCGTGCGTATGGGATTTAGTTAGTGAGTGAATGAGCGAAATCTTATATAATGATGTGCGAGACATATTTGGTGTCTGCTTGATTCGATCCACAAGGACCGGCGCTTTCATTCCTCGACTGTTTCTTGTTTTTAGCGTTTATCGAGGTCGCCGTCGTGCCTAGCTCAAGATATGCTGTTCCTTTGCAGAGCTAATACGTGGTAGCTATAGCGCTGGAGAAAAGAAGGAAAACCAAACTGAAAAGGACAGCAGGAAACGACGCTCGTCTCGGCTGAAACATGAAATCATGAAACAGGCACCAACTTAGTTATCCCCCTACCGGTCATTTCTTTCATTCTTCTTCGCATCTTTACTTAGCGCTTTTCATTCCGCCTTCGCTGCGAGGATTGGTAAGACGCGAAACACTGCCGAGCCGATTCATTTCTTGCGTTTGACGTCTCAAAGTAATGCTGCGAGAGTTACAGTTACACTTACAGTTGCCGCACTTTAGGACAGTAGCCCGGTACGTGCCCACCGCGTGAGGTTCAGCACACCGGGGACACAGTAACGAGTTTGGACAGACCCCCTTGTCATGTCCAAGCCTAAAGCACTGATGGCATTGAAGAGGCTTTTGTACGAAGGGCCGTACAGGGTGTCGAAAGTGACCGGCATTGACGTGAGATGGTAGGCAATCTCCAAGATCCAAGGCGGCTCACATGCGTGATGACAACACCCTCACTTGCTGGTTTGACGAGGATCTAGGCAATCCGCGTTGGGAATGGCGACATCAGTATCATAAATTACACCTGCTGTGGATGCATCATCCTTCGGGATATAGGAACGCACCTTGAATCGCCCTAGCTCCGAGGTTTGCTTCAGTTTTTCGAGCGCACTCCCGTTTGAAACATCGATTGCGAGGACACCTTTGCGTGTATTTATCCGAATGTCCTTAATTTCATTCGGCACCACCACTTCCAAGAAAACAGATAGTTATTGCTTGTTCAGCAGTCGGAGGTTGCTTGAAGGTTCCTCGGGTACGAATACGATGGCGTGAGGCCAGCGTTCGGGCCTTGACTTCAGAGTCGCCGTGCTCGCTTGTGTTGATGTATTTGCTTTGACAGTCCTCCTTTTGGCCCTCTTTCTGCGGACAATGATGAAGCTGTCATCCGATGAGTCTTCATCCGACACGGAGTACAGCTCAGTGTCCTCGATGTCACTGAGCATGCTTCCTCTCTTCCTCGTGAAGGACTGCCTTGATGACCTCTGGCCAGGAGGGCCTCTGGAAGACTCCGCGTCCATGGCCACAAGACCGGGAGTCGAGGCACCAGGAAATTCAGAAGATTTCGCCAGAAACCAGAGAACATAGATAGAGGCCTTCTACCAAGAAGACACTTCGTTGTCGTTCCCCCACTAATAGTAAAGTGGCGCATAAACCAGCGCAATGCGGATGTACACTTTATGGCTGCATGCACAACATACGCGAACTCACATGGCGCAACACATCGAAAGAAGATATAAGAGATGTCAAGCTAACCGTAAACAGCGACTATAGAAATTAGATCGCGTACAAATTGTGAAAAGGTTGCGACATTTATTTGTGCAGCATCTCAATCAAGTTAAGTTACACAGTACTATACACACACATCTATACAATATCGTATAGCTGCAGTTATAACTGTAATGAGTCGTTGTGGATCATTCTCCCTTTAATTTCACCATTCCCTTTCAAGAGGACGGGGAGTCTGGCGCTCGCGACGGGGAGTAATTCTGCGATCGGAGCGAAGGCCGTGCTGCTGCAACTCGCAGCTGCACCCGGTGGTGCCGCCGCTCGCAGAGCAGTGGTCGGCATCGACTGCTCCACGCACACAGTCACGTGTCTCCTCGCACTGCGACAGAAGGAGGAGCGGAGGCCCCCCTCCCTCCTTTCCTCCACCGCTGCCGCTTCCCGTACGGCAGCGGCGACGTCGCCACGCGGTCGCCGCGCTGGTTGTCGCCACCAATAGGGACCCTCTCACTTCCCTTCCAACCTCCACAACCCTATTTCCCTTTCCACTGTCCCTTCGCCCCTGGCTTCTCACCCCTTTCCTTTTTCCCGCCATATTACTTTCTCGCACTCGCTCGTTTCCCCTATGCTCCTCTCCACTAAATTCCCAGCACACCGCGTGATATCTCTCTCTATCTCTATCGGCATTTCCGTTCCTCGATTTCATGCTCGCTTTTCACCTCTATTTTTACGTTCGCTCTCTCTCTTTCTTTGTCTTCTTCTCGCTCTGTAAATTCTGAAAGCGAGTGAACTCAAAGAAAACTCGAAGGAGGACAGGCACGTAGAAAAGAAGACAAAGTCGGGCGGCGCTATCTTGCGACTGTTTATGGACGGAGGAGAACGCCCAAATATGTCCCCTTTTCTGGATCGCTTGCGCAAAGCAACTAAAACGCCCTGACTAAAAGGAAGCCTGCGTCAAGTCTTTGTGATGAAAAAAAGCCTCGGTTGATAGCAGAGAAAGCTCTTGGCAAATGTTTGCCAACGAGACATCTTTTTTTTTTTTTACCCCGAGAGAAGAGTACCAAGCGCTAGAGTAACGTTGTTTTACCCGTTCGCTCACCTCCGCTGAAGCTTGTCATAGGTTACAACGTTCTGCTTGTGAGCCCTTGGTCGCAGGTTCGGTTCCCGGTCGCATTACTATGGGGTCCCGGATGAGAAAAAAAAAAGCGGAAAGATGCTCAAGTACTAGGAGTTTAGAGGCGGTTAAAGAAATCGTCTCTCGTAACGCAGACATCGGTCAGTCAGTCATGAACAAATAATATATATATATATATATATATATATATATATATATATAGCCGCCGTCGCTAATATGTCCAGCATGAGGATTGGCCGGAATTTGCTCTCACGAACAATTCTAGCGTGAGCGACTTTTTCTGGATACTGCGGACTCTGCACTTCACACATTTGTCGATGCAGCTACTGTTGCCTGTACAGTCAACCGAAAAAGTTTACTGACCACGGGAACTGAGAAAACATTGGATTTCTTTATAGCAGTATTGTGACCGTAGCCAGTAAAACGGCACAACACTATGTTTTATGCGAAGCATATTACGAGAGCTCAACCCAGCTCCTCAGGCGCGGCGGTGTCGCCTTGAAACCACGTGACACCGTGACGTCACGACAGAGGAGAATTGGCTTTGGCTCAACTCTTGCAAGATGGGCTGGGTGGGAATCGAACCAGGGTCTCCGGAGTGTGAGACGGAGACGCTACCACTGAGCCACGAGTACGATGCTTCAAAGCGGTACAAAAGCGGCTGTAGTGAATGCGGTGTTGCCTTAGAAACGAGCTGTTTCTAAGGCTCAGGCGTGCGTCGCTTGCTCAGGCACACATTTCGTTGCCGCGCCGAACGCTGCGTTGCTCGACGCTCACCGCGTCCAATGCGGGGCGTCCAAGGCGAAGCAGAGTAACGCATGAGTTGTTTCTTCGTCTAGCCGAACCAAATATAGCCAAGCAACAGCAGTTCACCAAGCTAAACAGTGGTTCAACAACTAAACTAAAGGCTAGTATGCTTCGCATCCTGGGCTTAACCTTACCTAAGCCACAGCCATTTTTTCAAACATACTAGACGTTTAGAAATCCGGGGCGGTCTTCACGAAGCGTTTCATTTACGAGTGCACTTTGCAATTGGACGGCAGCATTCACTAATCGTATGTCCAGCGTGAGGCTTGATTAGCATTTGCTCTTAGGGACAATTCGAGCGTAAGAGCCTTTTGTGAACACGGGGTTTCTTTTTTTTATTCGTTTGGGTTGCCACGTGGTATAATTTCAGGATGAAACTAACGTACTCATTACTCAATTTCTAACGAATTTACTTTTTTTTCTACTCTAGTTTACAGCTTATACAGCCGTATTAGCATGTCAGGCATTTGGCTAGGCTGAGAAGTAAGGGAAGATGCTTAAATTCAAAGCAAATTAGTCGCATCATCATATCCAAGCAATAATTATTACCTCATTGACAAATTAAAGAGCAATCACTTCAGTATAGTGCTGACTGCTAGAAAGTATGGTATGCTGGTTAATCTACTGATTGCTGTCACATTATCTAAATAGTGGCTTTCTTCCGCTGTCTCTTGACAGAATCATTAAAACATTATTTTTGTCCCTTCAAGCTTATTTGCAGTGATGCATTTCTTAGAAGAATTTGCCACGATTTCTTCTTGATCTGTGTTGGCTTACACTTCAGAGAAAATGGAGTGCTCACATATATGCATAATTACTTTCTATTTCTCAATATTAAAGGGGGTAGGTGTGGGGAGTGGAAGGGGAGTTGGAGGGGATATTGCATGCAAGAACACTCGAAAACTGCACTGAATACGACACCAGCAAATAAACTTCTCAATCTTACCATATGATCGTACACATTAAACTCAGTTACAGCTGTTCACTTTTTTTCTACAGGCCGTCGGCGGTCATCTGCGACTTGCACGAGAATATATCGGACGTAAATGCTATGCATACGACGGCTCTGCAAAGACCGGTGCGAGCGTTGTGAAAGCTTGAGAAGACGGAAGAAAGGTAGCTCGATGGTCCCTCAGCCTAATGACGCGTTGTTCCGTCAGCGCGCATCATAACTGACTGTCACCGTGGGCCGATTGTTAGAGCGACACTGCGGCTCTCCGGTTCACTAAGCCCTCGTTTCGCCCGCGCTCTCGGGAGCTCCGGTCGCCTGACGAGAGCACCGGATACGACCCTCCCTTCTCTTTCGTGTCATCGTTTCGTTGTTGCCCGTGCCAGCCGGCAACGTTCGGCTCGGTGGAACTATAGCTACGCAAGATCCCACCGGATCGCCGATTACCGCGTTGGGCAGGTGCTCCCGACGTCCCGTTCTGGGGCCTCTCCTTATACGCCCTACCGTAATCGTCTCCGGCAGAAATTAATGCCCCGCATGCAGAAAGAACCTGAGGAGGGGGAGGGGGGGGGTGGGGAGTTGTAGTATCTTGGCGGAGCCTATTTCGGGCTCCGATCAAGCCGTCCTCCCCGAGCTGCCTCCAGCCTGGTGTGCTGTCGTCGGCGCTGGTGGTATAGCGGCGCCAGATTGGCTCGCCGTACGCGCACACGCATGTACCGGAGCGTTCCGGGCACGTGCTGCGTTCGGAGAGCCGAGAGATAGCGTCGGGCGGACGTCGTTCCCGCCGAGCTAACTTGCTCGTTCGGCGCGGCTGTGTGCGTGCGTGCGCGCTGATTGTTCCCCTCAATGTTATTGCATACGCGCGTTCCTTTTTTCATTGCTTTTTTTTTTTTTTTTTGCTGCTGCTGCTGCTGCTGTGCTGCCTCGTTTATTCGAGCACGCGCGGGTCTGTTGTTGTAGTGATCAGTTGTCGACCGGTCAGTGGGCCGGACGTACGTCGAGAACGCCCGTAATTTTAGTGTCTGATAAGGGATCGAGAGAAAGAGAGAGAGAGAGAGAGAGAGAGAGAGAGAGAGAGAGAGAGAGAGAGAGAGAGAGAGAGAGAGAGAGAGAGAGAGAGAGGGGACGCGGTGTTATTTTGTTCGTCTATGTTCGCGCAGTTTGCGCGTTGTTGCGCTGCGTTCTCCCATTATTTTAAGAAAAAAAAAGACATGAAGCAGAAGAGGGCGTCGTTTAGTAGCAGAGGTGCGGTTGATTTATTTCTTATAGCATTGTGGAATGCGGGTCCTCGTTCCGGAAAGTAGGGTTCCGCCGTGTGTCCTCCCTCACAACCATGCTGAAAAGAGAGAGAAATATAAACGAGGGGGCGGTAAAGGGGGCACGCACATTAATTCATAAGAGTATTTATAAAAGCAGGTCCGGTGGCGCTTACGGAATCGGTAAGATATGGTCGTCTGACCAGCCTGAAAATCGTGGCAACTGTGGTGAACGTAATAAAACTGCTCTCAAGTATCCTTGCGCTTCGTACGTTAACTTTCTTCAATAACGCTTTCGATCATAAGTTAGTTGTGCGGCAATAATTAGTTTAATCTGTCCGGTGAGTGGCACCATGCATGATGTGGCGGCGAAATTAGAAGAAGTGGAAGAACAGCAAATTGAAATATGTATCAGTGAAGCACGATAACACAGACAGCGCGTGATGGAATCGAAAATTCAAGATGAAGCACACGTGACACTTTGTTGACAAGTAGACATTGAGGAGTGCATATGTTAGAAAGGAAATGTTCGAAGAGCTGCAGACAGATAATATCGAGGAACGTCGCAATTAGCAGCGCGAGCCTCAGCACGGGGTGAGTGATAACGCCGCAGTGGAGGGAACTCATTAAAAACAACACGCAGGAATAGGACATAGCTAACAAACTAATTGTCACCTCAATTTTTTTTCAGAGTTTCTAACAGAGTGTCTTGTTTGTAATGTGAAAACCTCATAACCGGGGTAACCGTGGTTTTAAAACCACTAAAGCCCTATATATCAAAGGCAGCTAATTTGTCAGTTAATTTCTCATTCTAGGGTGCGTATCTCGACACAACGTCAGCGTGAGAGAAAAAAAAGGAAAAGTGAGTCGTTGTTTGTCTTCGCCAGCCGATACCAAGAGCGCATGTGCTATATCTGGGAATTACTCTGGACCACTAGCTACAGTGATGTCACGCTGTTGACAACGTTGCGACGTCGTCATCACAGAGGATCTATGTACTTCAGCACATCGCTGGAATTCGCTGGAGTAACCGCCCGACGTCTATGCTGGGGTTACGTTCAGGGTTGGTTACCAGTAGGATACTATACCAACTTCCACTAATGTCGCCTTCGGTCAGTCAGTGCGAGCGCCTAGAAGCAATACACAGTAAAGGCCTTAGACTATGTCGGAGGTTCCTCAGTCAGCTTCGAGCAAAATGGTGTTGTACGAAGCTGAGTCATGCCAGCCGTCTGCATGCATGTCCGCGCACAATGTTTTGCTTTCCCTGTGGTGGAGCTCGCTCCCAATAGCTCGCAAGGAAGCATCGTGCCTTCTTATAACGTTTGTAAGTGACGCTGCATTGTTCGACAGATGGTGAATACTCCAGTGACAATGAAAAGGAGGCTCAGGCGGCGCAATTGATGGCCTCGATCGCCAGGCTGAACCCACCTGTAGCTACAACATACCACCACCATGCAGCTCTTATCAGCTTCGTCCAGCTTGCAAACAATATGCCACATGCAGGAAGGTTCGTCAAACGGGGGTTTTCACGCTGTGTCGAGATCCATGGTCCTCAATGCGAAATTAGCGGCATTATTGCAAAAATTGATTATAAATATCTCGAAACCGGAGCAACCCAGGTGAATCAAAGTGAAGTTAATTTCAAATTCGATTATCTTAAAGTTTCCAATATAAACCTACGTCACAATCGCGATAGTAAGAAACCTAATTAAGAAGTTTTTGTTAGGTACGCGTTTGGTGACTCTAATCTGTCTCGAAAACTGTGTCCGCCAAAGCGCATAATCCGGCAGTGCAAGCAGATCTCGCGTAGTTAGCATAGCGTTTTTATTAAAATTACTCTTAGCTTAAATTTGAAGACCCTGCATATAGTTAAACTTTAATTTTGCCTAATCGGATATCACTCGCGACGCTAATGCTGCTCTACATTTTCGAAGGTGTAAGCGAACACGGGCGATTACTCTGGAATGTACCGTGATGGATAAATAGATGGATGAACTTTATTGTGGCCGTGATGCTTGTATAAATAGCGGCCGAACTTGAGCCGCGAGTTCGGATTCCTCGGCCGACTACTGTGCTCGTCGCTATCGTTGTGCGTTCAGTGTTAATTGCCTTTCTGGGCACAAGTTCGCCCGATCAAGAGTCAAGGCTCGCATCCACACACACACACACACAAAAGAAAAAAATCTTAATCTAGAATTGTTCGTAAGAGAAAATTTTAGCCACTCTTGACCCTGGACATATTAGCGAAAACGAACGGCTGATGCCGAAGAGCATTTGCGAAGGAAGGAAGGAATGAAGGAAGGAACGAAATCAACATACGACGTCCTGCAGGCCATGAGAGCTTTGGGCTCTCATGGAGTGGGCGTCTCCCACGACGGAACCGGGAGGTTGAGTTTCCTGGCGGCGTCGGGGACCTACTGGACGGCCCAGAGTTGGGGAGCTAGTTCTTCACTGCGGATTGCTTCCTCAAGCTTGCGCTTGTCCTGTTCGCAGTTTATGTGAGCTTGCGAGCACGGCCAGAGTAAATGATAGACGTTAAGGGATCTATTGCAGTTGGTGCAGTAAGACTTGTCGTAGAGCTCAGGCGAATTTGTGAATTTGTGAATTCAGCCCCAAATTCCTGGTTCACACTTCTGGCAGTGTTCAATTCTTCACCTTCACTATAACGTGACACTATCGAAGTCCATGCTATTCACAACGTCTTCGAACATTTTCCCTGCCGTACCTCATGTATGAAAAAAAAGAAAAAGAAAGAAAAACGATATATGATAATAATTAAGAAAAAACAAAGTTGTCCACTGTGACCTCGGGGCCGAATTCACAGAGCTTTTCGTTCTGAAGAGCTGAAGAACTTCGACCAGACACTTTAGTCACTTGTTACTGTGTGTGCTTGTGTATGCTGTATGCGTCGTTTCATATGTCACCTTCGTCACCTACAGTAGCTTGCTAGGGGTATGACGAGGCAAGTATCTCTAGTATCCATCGTCCCTTTCTGTCAAGGTGTCTCCATATGGAAACGCAGCATACCCTCATGAATGTTCACTCATGAATGTTCAATAAAGATCTTAACCATAGCGCTGAACGTAAACGCAACCTTCTGTTAACGAAAAAAAAGTGCCATGTCACTGTAGTATGGAGAATGACGCAAGGCAATAGTTTAAAGAGGTGCACAACCAATGCGAGCGAGAAGTTGCACGTGTTGTTCTGTATCACTACTATTGGCGTCCTTACTTGGACCAGAAGGCCCTCGGCTCAATAATAACTAGCGCGTCTACTAGTAACAGCTACTTCAGTTCCTTAAATGACATATCCATAATCAATTAATTTTCGTAATTTTGCGACTATAAGAACACCGAGTCATAATTTGTGACTGAAAGATGTTAAAGAGTGTTCCTCTTCTCACGCGTAAAATTTTCATGGGTTCTTTTGAGTTCTCTTCCTTACCCTCGTTGTGCGTATACCCCCTGGCTTTTTACCCTCTCACGGTTTATTACCGCTACACCGTCGCGCAACTTTTGATAAGCGGTTCCGGCAGAGTCGTTCGGAAGTCGCGCGGCCAAAGGCTTCGGGGGCTAATTAATTAAGTTGCAGTGGAGCTCTCGAACGCTGCTGTTGAACTTTCTCTGCAGTTGGCGCCTGCCTCCCGAAGCGCACGGAGATTCGAGCTTAATTGTTCGTTTCCTGCCCTCTGCTATCTGCCCCACTTCTTCTTCTCCCCTCCCTCTTCATTTCGAATTAATCCGGTCAAGCATCGAAAGGAAAAGAATGGTGATGGGGGGGGGGGGGGGAGGAGGTAGGGCTGGGAGAAGCGAGGATGTTGAGAGGGAACGAGCGGTCTGCCACGGAGTTGATTGTTCGCTCGACTGCTTGCGCGGAGACCACCGCACTTTTGCTCCGTCTCTTATTGGTGCCAACGTTTTACTCATTTTTCTTCCTTTCTTTTGTTTCTGTTTCGTTCTTTGCTGCTCCGACACTGCGTCCCTCGATGACCCTCCCGAGGATGCCCCTGTGTTGACTCGTGTGCTTCTCTGTTTCAGCTTCGCTTTTCGCGACGTTTACTTGCGTCCTGGCCGAAGAAGAGTGCCTGAGTGAGTGTCCAACAACTTACTCTTTTCCATTCTCCTTTTTCGATTCTTTTTCTTTCTCTTCTTCTTTCTTTTCTTTGCTTTGATTCTCTGGCTTTGGAACGGATGTGTGAGCAGGCTAAAGCGCTCAGATTGCCGCTATTGTCGGGAGACCACGATCGGACGTGGAGGAGTTGCGCCTGTAATGTGCGCGCAGAGGACTAGACGAGAGCAGTGATTGTGACAAAACTGGGACATGCATTGAGACACCAAGCTGCTGAAGAAGAACTGTTTTGTGTGTTGCAGCTTATTAAGACCTGAAAGTACATAACTACATAGCCTTAGACAGCCTAGCGGAGGGTGTGTACGTAAGTGATATTGTTTATTTCATATTTTCGCTGCGTACCGCCCGAACAAAAAAAATAAAAATAAAACAGAGATTTGTTTGCTGCGGCGGTTCATGGATACAGCACTGGACATACAGCGCCGCGTTCCCTTCATGTTGCTTGCTTTATAAAAGAAGGCCACATAATTTTTTTTTTCATTTTTGCCCTTACAACTGTCGCGCGCTTTCGATATCCACGCCCTTCAATGTAACGCTTCACTATCCTCATGACAGGACAGGTGATCCGAAAATATTGACGATATCACAAAATTATCCAGAAGAAAAAAATGAGCCACCAATAAGTATGAATAAGGTATGCTTCGTCAGCATAAACAGAAACGGGAACGTATACGTATACCTCGTATGTATGCGTAATTGTTTCAGTGTATGGTGAACGATAGCCGCGCTACCGATTTGTGAGCATGCTGCAAACTCGAAACCCAGTGGCGGAGCATGGGGCACACTAACGGTGTTGAACGCTTACGTACATAAGAGAGAGAGAGAGCGAGATACCTTATTATTATTGTTCACAGAGAGGGATGGGAAAGAGAGTTAGAGGGGCTCCTAGTCCGGTGCTCTGAAGACGATGGCAGTTGTCTCACCGACCCGATGGATCATGACCCGGCGAACATCGGGAGGTCCGCAATGGAGGACGTGATCCCACAGCTCCTGGGTAGTGAAGTGGGGTAGGAGAGGGAGTAGGAAAGGAAATAGGGGAGCAGAGCATGGCCGTGCAACATGGAAGGTCGTCGGCGGGCTGCCGCACCCGGGACAGGAGTCCTTATATAAGTCTGGATTGAAGATATGCAGTTTGTGAAGGTTAAGAAAAGTGCGCGTCTGCAGCTGGCGGAGGTCCATCTCTTTCTCTCGCGTGCAGGGCGGCGGTACGAAGATCGAACGTGACTTTCTAAAATGATCACAGGTTGCACGTTTGGTTCTTGCTCGTTCGCGTTTCGAGACAGGTTAAACCTACCTAATGCAAGAAAAACGCAGAGTGTGTTACAGTTTCTGTCACGGTTACGTACATCGTACGTTTCTGATGGAACTCAGCTTGAAGACACCGTCTAGCTGGGGGTGTGAATGCGTGTAAATGCGCTCACCCAACAAACCGCAGGCAGATAATGGATCTAAATGTCCTCATGCACGTCTAACGTGCTTTCTATATAAACTATATGGTGATGCATGGCTTCACGTATTACGTACCGTGCTCCAACATTTTTTGCAAGATGCGGCAGCACGGTGATTGAAATCCTCGTTGTTGGTTTATCACAGTGTATTATCATATAATATGTGTGCAGCAAGTCATCTTCATTAAAAATAATGGACGGAAGTTGTTGACTCATGATCGTTTTCCTTATAAGCGTGCCAACATTTAATTATTGAATGGTGTCAACGGCAAAAAGTTCCTCATAAACTAAACGACTACGATCGCGTAATCAATGTTTTGAAAACTCGCTAACTGATCATCCTAAAACGTAAATGCCGAATTTCAGTGGCAAATTTTGAAGTGTACCGTTATTTTTTCATCTTCAAGGATAAATGCGCCCGTTTTTCTTTCTTTCATTTTTTAAAGATCCAGTTGGTTCAAGACTACATATATCGTTGCTATATTTAAGGAACTTTTTTTTTAATGTATAGGCGAATCGAACATCACAGAACAAACGTATCATACGACATTGATTTATTTGTCAACCCAGGAGCCAAATGAAAACCGCTTCAATCCAAAACAGTGAAATTTACGAGAGCAGATGTGTCCCATAAAATTGATTAAAGCGGCGAATCGGACATGTTGGTGCATATCTGAAAAGGCGGCAGCGCAAAAAAAAAGAAAAGAAAAAAAGGAAAAGACGCGGACGGAGACGAGATGACAAGGACGAGCATTTCTCAGCGCTCGTCCTTATCATCTCATCGCGGTCCGTGTTTTCTTTTTTTTATTGTGCTGTAGCCTTTTCATATATCCCATAAACCAAAGTGCAACAGTTCGGCGCGATCATGCGAGCTCCTAAAATAAACTAATTATTCGATATTAGGGTTGTGAGGTATATGCTTTCTCTTAACTAACGTAGAAGCACTTCCGGAGTACTTGCTTCACGCAGGTCTTCGATGAGGCTTCGTAGAACTATCCAGTGCTATCGTGATAGCGCACTTAGCGCGCGTGCCCTTTTCTTTCGTTATCCCGTTCATTGTTCGTTACGCAGGTTCGGACCAGCATGCCGATCGTTTGGCTGCTAACCTGTATAGCCTCTCGCGTGTAGCGTCGCGTACGTAAAGGTCGTTTCGATGCGGTGCGCAGACTCTCGCATCCTGTGCTACGACTGCAACTCGGAACAGGAGCCCCGCTGCCGAGACCCGTTCAACCACAGCGAGGAGAGCCTGCCCACGCTGAGGGAGTGCCAGGGATGCTGCGTCAAGATCGTCAAGAGGCACGGAAAGCGTGCGTATACGATCACCGTCTCTCTCTCTCTCTCTCTCTCACTCACTCACTCACTCACTCACTCACTCACTCACTCACTCACTCACTCACTCACTCACTCACTCACTCACTCACTCACTCACTCACTCACTCACTCACTCACTCACTCACTCACTCACTCACTCACTCACTCACTCACTCACTCACTCACTCACTCACTCACTCACTCACTCACTCACTCACTCACGCACGCACGCACGCACGCACGCGTACGCGCACAACTGACACCGCTTGATCCTTTCACTCAGTGTGCTGTGTGTGGAACACTGCTAAAGGAACCAGCGTTCGAACCAACGCACTTTGAACGTATCCTCTTTGTAAACTAAAAAAAAAAAAGATAGGTTTGACGTGAAGCGTTAGGTCGATCTAAGAATGGAACCAACCTCATACGGGCATTGTTGAGATAAGAATTAGTTGACATTGTATAGATTAGCTGCTACGGCACCCTTTATTCTGTGTGCAGTGTAGCACACTCTTAAAGGGATCACCTAACTAGCATTCAAACCAGCACACTTTGAACATATCAGCTTCATAAAGAAAAAAAAGTTTGACGGGAAGCGTTCGGTCGATCTAACAATGGAACCACGTTGCGATAAGTGTTGGTTGACATTGTATACGTGACTGCTATTATTTGTGCTCAAGCTTCGATGCTTTTAACTTTGTAATTGTTTGTCATTTGCTTCAAGTTTACATTCTCTTGTATTAGTCGCTAGCTAGCATTACTCTATCAGCTGTGTCTTCTATGTGTACTGCAACATATTGAACATTTCATTGTTTCTCGTTTGTTTTTCATGACTACTACCCTCCGTAATGCACTTGACACTTAAAGGATAAATAAATAAATAAATAAATAAATAAATAAATAAATAAATAAATAAATAAATAAATAAATAAAAGTTATAGAAGACGCCTTCGAGTCAAAGCTTGGATGTAATACGTCTCGAAATATTATTTGGATATTTTCTTTACCAGTGAGCCTCACTGTTCATGACGCTGATGTTGATTCGTCACGCACCCAATGCACATATATCGAACCACCCATGCTGTTTTCTGCACGATGCTTTATTTTAACAGTTTACCTGGGAATGGCGTAGCATTCTTGTGAGGGAAACAATGCCCAAGAAGCATGAGGGGTGGGGGGGGGGGAGGAAAAATGATAACGTTACATGGTGGTAAGTAGAAACGGAACTCTTGTAATGCATTTTCAATATTTTTATTTATTGACACGACTAAAAAGGATATGTTGGCACCAAGAGATACTGCCGGCTACTCGTTTCTGCATGAGAAACAAAAATATATTACAAGTGACGGACTATCGGAAACGCATAAGAAACACATTTTAAGACGATATAAACGCGATAAACGCTCAGAGCACGAAATGTCGCTATAGAGAAAGAAGTAAACCTTAAAATTTCACAGCTACAATACATATCGAAAACGCAAAATATTGTAGGAAGCAAAAATTGACCCCTATCACTGCTTCATAACGAATGTGAAGCATAACGTAAAATATGTCATGAACAATGTTAGCATATCATGAACATATCAACACGCAATGAACAGGGGGTGGCGGGTCTTTTCCAGCTGCTTAAACGCAGCTTTTCCCCGCTATCCTCACCATTTAGGTGAGTTATGTTCTGTACTGACGCACTAATGTGGTGAAAAAAATTCAAATCTAGTCAAAATGTCACAGTTTCGCCCGAAAGGCGAAGCATTTATAGCGATAGCAAAGTATTAAACAACTACACCAAGTAAGGTTTGTAGTTTTATAGGCCATATAATTTGCAGTAAACATTCGCGTACGAATTAATTTAGCAAGCATGAGACCACGCGCTCACAGGCAAACATGAACCGATATCACTCAGATCACACGGTACGAAGCCTCAAATCCCCGAGAGCACGCCACAAATAATTAATTGCAGTGCCTTTTATACGACCCATTCAAAACCTATGTCAAGCGCAGCGCGGTTTCAGACGCGAAAAAAGGGAGATTAATCCACGTCACTGAAAGCGAAGGCGGCGGTCACGTGGTTTCACAAACAACTTGAGAACCCGCCTGTCTACTAAACGCAACACCTCTTGTCTAGGATGGGTCTTATCTATGATGTCTAGGATCTTTTCTAGGAACTTGTCTAGGCTGCGTTGACCCAGTGCACTGATTGGAGGCCATACAATGACTGTGTGGCCGTAAGCTGGCAAATTGGTTTTTCCAAATGTGCACTTGTCTTGGAAACGTAGAGGGACACGCTCTCCCCTCTTGTCTTGTTGAGTGCTGAATGGACAGTGCTTGTGATCGTACGGCCACAGTGTGTGCGTGCGTGCGTGTGTGTGTGTGTGTGTGTGTGTGTGTGTGTGTGTGTGTGTGTGTGTGTGCGTGTGTGCGTGCGTGCGTGCGTGCGTGCGTGCGTGCGTGCGTGCGCATTATAAGTTTCGACGGCGTGATCGGTCTTTCCCGTCCGAAGCCGTGCTGAAGTTGGCGTGCGTTTTGAACTTGTCATTAGGAGGTAACGTAATAATTTTTGCGCTTTCGGGGGATTGAGGCTCCGAGGAATAATTACTGCGTCTACGGCTATCCAACAAATCAATAAAAACGAGACAAGATTTTTCTGTCTGTACACCTTTAAGAAAAGGCAAGGCAAGCAGTTGCGCCCTCTTTCCTGCAACACCGCGTAGATTTACTTCTTTCCTACCTTTGTTTCCTTTCTCAGTTTCGCCACCTTTTAGCCTTCGTCCTAATGGAGCTTTCAATAGAGGGCCGCCAACCGGACATTTACACTTGAACAGGCTAGGTGACTATTTCTCACCTCCCCGTATCATAGGGAATAATAATAATAATAATAATAATAATAATAATAATAATAATAATAATAATAATAATAATAATAATAATAATAATAATAATAATAATAATAATAATAATAATAATAATAATAATAATCACTCTGGCTAACCTTCCTGTCTCTACCCTTCATATTTCTGTCTCCCTGTAGCACCTAGGGAAGGGGTGAGAAATAGGGTTATGAGGTGTGACGACGGGGACCGACTGTAGGGACTGACTATACGTACAAATTCCTCTTTAGTGGGCCTGTTCGGCTCTGGTAGTTGTTCGATTCCGCCTCCTGTGTCGCGAAGCTTTCTTTTCTCCTCGAGTCACCGGCGCGGAGTTTCGTGTTCAGATTCCTTCACAGAAATTTGCGTCGATGCACCTATTCCCGCGTATTCCAAGGTGTGTATATACAGCATTGCATTTAGGTCATGCGCAGTGGTGGCCGCCAGCCTACGGCGCGCACGTGCCAAAAGTTGTCGGGCAAGTGGCTGTACACTTGGCACGCTTGGTAACTCCTTGATCTCACTGCGATGAAGAACGCGCAGTAGCTGTATGACCCACCGCAATCTCGTACTAGCATAAGCCATCGCGTACGTTGCGGCTCCTGCTGCGCCGTATTCGAGAGCCAGATCCCGCCAGCGCCACAGCGCTGTAAGCGTGGTGCGCGCCCCGTTTCTGGGCCCATATCTCTGCAGCATCTCTTTGCGGTTTGAGTTTAGCAAGAGCGCGACCACGCCTCTGACCCTTTGGTGCCGCGGCAGTCGAGGCGCGTAGCGGTGCGGTGCGTGCGTCGTCCAGGCGTGACCAGCAGCGCTCCCTGTCGGACTGTCCCGACGTGCTCGGCTCCGCAAGAAGCACGCGAGCGCGCCCGCGAATCAGCCACCCGTTTAGTCCCGCCGGTAGGCTCTTGTTATGCCGAACCGCTGCTCTTCGGGGTCGAGCAGAACGCGTGCGGGCATTAGTTAACTCGAAATGACCCCGCTCCCTTCGCGCATACGCGTCCACGGCACCACCACCGCCGTTTTATACATTCACTGTATACGATCGGCTCTACCGTGCGAGGCGGTGTCTTAGGCAACGCAGCCCGCTGGTCCCTGAAACAATCGCGTAATGAGGACATTACCGGCGATACTTCTGGGACATGCAGATGTCTCTATAAGTGGCCTACAGTTAATTAATGCTCCGAGAAGGCGCTGATGCCTCCCGTGCTTTAAGGGACCGGGTAGAGAGAGAAAGCCTGGCTCTGTGGAAACAGGAGTTGTTTGAACACGCAACCCCCCTTCTCCCAAGACACACACGCACACACACACAGAATGCAGAACAAAACAAACCGCTGAAGCAGGCTTCACCTCACAAAGATTCTCTTTACAGAGAAGCTAGCTCTCACGAATGCCGAGACCTAAACGAGCTATACGGACGCGCGTATGGGCAGCTTATAAGGCGCGTCGCAGGAACCTTACACAAGTCATCACCTGAAAGAACGAGAGAGTTGCTAGGTGTGTGCTGAGTTGGTTTAGGACATCAAAGTGGTCTCATATGCTATGGTCAATGGAAGAGGATCTTCACGGTGAAGTTATTAAGGTAGATGAAGTTTAGCGCTACGTTGAATGCGCGCTGATTGAATGCTCTTATCCAGAACCAAAGAAGCCACCACAGAAAGCGAGCTCGGATGGACTCGTGCACCCATTAGTTGAACAGTTAATCAAGGGACAAGTGTGTGTCCATGCAGACTTGCAAGTCTCTGCGTATTCGTTCTTTCCCTGTGCGAATTAGCCACCTGTAGATCAGCAAGCTTTATTTCATCTTCAATGACAGGCTTATTGAAGGCTCTGAGAAAGAAGTCACATGTTTGATGGGGACTGCAAATTAACATAGAAAGTCCAACTGCAGTTAATATTTACTGTCTCTATCTGTATATATAAACTGTGACGATACCAAATTAATATTTTGTGCTCAACCAGGCTGCATCATGGTGTTCCACATAAAAACCTATCCAAAATAATCAAAACATAAAGAAAAAGAAGACGCAAGCTCCAACCCATTTAGCCTCCGACCCTATAGCGGCAAGAGCCCCGTGGTTGCCTGTCTCCTCCTGGGCGCGCGAACTCACTCCCTATTAACACCTTTGACCACTGAACGACTCATCATATACAGCTCCTGGCCTACACCGTTGTTACTGTACGCGTACACATATGTACAAAAAGCCCAACCACAATGCCTCTCAACACTTCACCAACCATCCATCCTCAATCCATTCGGGACTAGCTCACTACATCATCCGAAGTGCAGGAAGAACTCATACGGCTCGTTTTGCTCGCCCAGTGCGCACTGGACAAGACCTGACAGAAACGCTCATGGCTTCCACAGAGCTCTCGACCATAGGGGCCAGCCTCCGGTAACGTTCACTCTGTCTGGGTAACCTAACACTACGCGCTAAACACGAAATCATCATGCACAATCATTAACCCCTTACAGTGATAGGATTAACGCCTTCAAATACTCATTTTTTCCACGCACCATTGAGGAGTGGAACAGGTGTCCGCCAGATCTTTTAACCAGAGCTGATTCTTTTGACTCAATGTTTTCTTCACAGCATTTAATTTGAGAGCCATTTATTTCTACGTTTACTTTTTGTATTTTGCATCTAAGCCTTGTATTTATTGCTGTATTTTGTGTTACAACTTGTATTTTAACATTTTTCAATTTTGCTAATCCTGTTCTTTCTGCATATATTATGTATTCGCCCCTCCTGCTTGGGCCTACTGTAGGCCTGCAGTATGTTCTAAATAAAATAATAAATAAAAATAAACCGCGCACTCAAGAGGAATACAACCTGCTCGACGAGAAAAGGGCATCAAAACGCCAGGTGCGCTTTCCGGGCGATACCTCGCGGTCCGGACTGCGTCGCCGCCCGTCACCCCAAGCTCGACGCGCGACATATAAAAATAGGGCGCGCGCCTCGCACTGCGACTTTGGCCCTGGCTCAGCCGCATTTAGGCGCCGCGCGGGCTAAAAACACACACCTTCGCTCAACGGGAAGTGCGCTCGCGTGTACGTCTGTGTTTGTGTGTGGCCCGAACGCACGCGCGAGCGAGCGCTGGCGGCGAAGTTGGCACTGCGTCTAAAACGGCGTGCGCGTGTAAAGCCAGGCGAGAAATTGGTGCTCGCTGGTCGCGATGCGCCGATATCTTCCGCGTCGGGCGTCCCTGCGATCGGGACCTCCGTGCTTCTCGGACATCGTGTGCCTCGCATAGAGATGACAGAAAAAAAAGAAATGTCTGGGAATCCGCCGTGGTTGCTTAGTGGCTGTGGTGTTGGGCTGCTAAGCACGAGGTCGATCGCGGGATTGAATCCCGGCCACGGCGGTCGCATTTCGATGGGGGCGAAGAGCGTAAACACCCGTGTACTCAGATATAGGCGCACGTTAAATGAACCCCAGGTGGTCCAAGTTTCCGGAGCACCCCACTACGGCGTGCATCATTACCAGATCGAGGTTTTGGCACGTAAAACCCCGTAACTTTTAAATGTCTCGGAGGTTAACAACAACAACAACAACAACAACAACAACAACAACAACAACAACAACAACAACAACAACAACAACAACAACAACAACAACAACATATTGATTTGCTACACTACACTGGGTGTGACGGAAGGGGGAGGGCAGGAAGTTGGGAAAGGGGCGTGAACCGGGATTCTAACAAAAACAACAACAACAACAACAACAACAACAACAACAACATATTGATTTGCTACACTACACTGGGTGTGACGGAAGGGGGAGGGCAGGAAGTTGGGAAGGAGGCGTGAACCGGGATTCTAAGTCGCAAAAACTACTCTTGCTCAAGCACCGTCTGCGATTGGCTCGTCTCGTTACCACGCCACTCGCTGTTATAAGTGGTGGTTGTCCGAACGCCGGCCAATCAGTAAACGCTCTATAACACATAAGAAAGGTTTGTTAGTTCAGAACCGGATAGTATAAGCGCGCGAAAGCTTCTTCGCAAGTCAATTCACATTTCGAACTTTGTAATGTAGCAAATACGGCTACTTCTTTTCACGTATCAATGATAAAAAGAAGTAATCACATAAAGAGAGAAACGTCGCAGGCTAATCAAATCAGTCAGGCAAAGAGGTAAGGATGAAAGGTATACAATGGAATAGTATAGAATAGAATAGAATGTTTATTTCGGCGCAAATAAATATACACTGGTAAACTTCAGTGCGTATAAGCCTTGTGGCTTGTGTGAATGACTGAGCAGTCTCGGCTAATGGGCACATTAATTATTGTAAAATGGTTGTCATCAGTAAAGGAAAGAGAAAGTACAGGAGCCTCGGCAATTTCACCAGATTACATGGAAGCTTGTGAACAATTTCACAATGGATAAAAAATAACACATGCGTAAGTAACCGTCCTACTAAAGGTAAATCATGCATAAAGTAAAGTAATCAAAATCATGACAAAACACATCGCTATCATTCAAGTATGTACAGAGAAAAGGAAAAAAAAAGAACGTACTCAAAATTTAAACACAGTCCTGAAAATAAAAACATGCGCTAGAATGAAAAGTGCAGATGTCATTAACATTAGGTTGATAACAGCGTGCATGAGTTTGCGATGTGGTGCGAGATGATGCGCATGACGCACAGATGAGATAATACGCTATTATAAGTGAAAATAATCTTTAATATAGGACAAAACGTACACACACATGTAAATGACGCCCATATGAGGTAATAGGGGCATACAAATACAAAAACGGTGACAGTGGGCTGTTCTACACACACATTCGTTGTTCTTACGAGCAGTGTCCCAAATCACTTTCGCAAACGGCGTACTACATTGTGCAGTGCAAAACACCCCAGGTCGGCGCATATAAGTACATGCGAAGTATGTCCGCGTGTTCTCAAATTAACGTTACAGTTTTGCTCAAGGCTGTCAGCTGTGCTCCTTTCGATGGCCATGGTCCCTGCTGTTTCGCGAGTGAAAGAAAGATCGATAAGGATCACCTGTACGTGAAGTGCTTGTTCTAGCAGCCGTCTACGCGTATACGTACGCGTACTATAGCGTGTTTGGAGCACTCGAGTCTGGTTGGCTACCCTGCGTCGGGGGAAGGGAGAAGGGAAAGAGACAGAAGGGGGAGAGAGAGAAGGGTAGAGACGGGCTGGTTAAAATCCGTGCCTACCTTATATCCCTCTCTCTGGAGCACTCGCGAAGCAGATAAATGAATGAAGTCTTCGACGTCACGGCCGCAGGACCAAAACCAAGCACGACGCACACGTCTTTGCCTTCACTCCTTAATTATATGGGCTTGCTGAGCACTCGACTCGCGAGAATCTCGTGTCTCCCGCGAGGCCTTCGCCTTCTTTACTGAAGGTCAACACAGGGATACACAGCCGTCGGCACGCTGCGCCACAGTGCACCAGACAGTGGTCAGCCAATTAGACAGCTAAAAAAAAAAGTTTAATGATACTGAAACCTGCTCGCTGTCTATAATGATGATATGAAAAAACAATAAAGCTACTACAAAATGTTAGGCAGATCCAACGCGTATGGTGAAATATATGTGAAACGAAGCTTTTTTGACAGGACAGTAATGTGGAAAGTTGGGCTAGTTGGTGATTGATCATCATACTTTGCTGGTGAAGCAGCGCACTGACACGGACACAGAGAAGACACACAAAACGACACTCAAGGGTTAATTGAGTCCTATACGACTGAATGCGATGCGTACTGCTGCGTTAATTTCACGCATCGTTTAAAATATTTATGGGCATCGAACAGGTCATAACGTTACTGTCATGCAATGTCTACGTTTGTGTACTACACCGTTCACAAACTATGCCGAAATGCGAACACCAAATCAGGCGGACGCCCAATGTGAGACTCGATGCAGCGATGTCACGAGGTCGAAGGCGGTGTGTTATGCCCGTTGAGGGAAGAATTTTGATGAGAAGTGTACGTACACTGAAGCACGACCACATATATAAATACATTTAAGCATTCTATACCCATTGTGTCACAGTGGCCCATATAATCTGGAGGATGGACCAAGAATGGACACATAACCTGTGGCCCAATAATGGGCTGATCAAAATATAAGAAAAATAATTTATAGAGCTAAAGAACTAAGAATGACAAAAAAAAAAACGTGACTGATGGTAGTTTTTTCCAAACTACTGTCAGTTGCACTTAGCTCCTCGAAGAGGCAGGACATGTGTCGAGTGAGCTCCGCGTTCGAGGAGCCTGCCTCCACTACTGCACTTATTCCGGCAGTCAGCACTACCAGGCCTATTAGGTCGCGGGTGCGAGTCCCGAGGTGTATGTCGGTGATCCTCGGTCGAGACCACGTGCTGTAGCCCCGCGGTCTGCGCCACTTCTTACTCACCACTTTTCATCGAGGCGCCCCAGTCCAAAACTCTGGCTCAAAGCGGCAGCTTGTTCTTATTTTAGTGCCACGGTTTGTGTATCATGGCAAGGGACAAAAACGTTTCTTTGAGCAACCCAGAATAAATCTGACGTCACAACGACTTGGCTTTGAAGCCTGTGGTGTACAGGGACGCTCCATCTCCTCCGTCGCTGTAGCACTTGAGAGTGGCGCGGATGCCGGCGGCGGAATGTCGACATAAATTTGACATCGAAAAAAAAAGAAGGAAAGAAGGGGAAGACGCGAGAGGCCTGAGTGAACTGCGAACTTCCTGCTGTTTCTTTTTTGGAGCAGAGAGATTATTTTTTATAGAGGTATCACAGGTTAGCTTCCTGGCTCGTAATCATAATGTTTCTCTTTTGTAAGAACGTTTCCTCATTGACTATAGTCACTCATGACAGAGATCAACACACCAACAAGAAGAAAGTCCTGACGATGGCCAATCACCGAAGGCACTTACGTAGGGAAAGTTTCGTCAGTGAACACACTGTTGTATTATATTTTCGCCTTGACATTCTTGACGTTCCATCGCAAAGAGCGATGGAATGAAGAATGCTAGGCATAACGTTAAGGGACAGAAAGAGAGCGGTTTGTATTAGAAAGCAAGCGGGTATAGCCGATATTCTAATTGACATTAAGAGAAAGAAAATGGAGCTGGGCAGGTCATGTAATGCGCAAGTTACATAGCCGTTGGACCATTAGGGTTACCGAATGGGTACCATGAGAAGGGAATCGCAGTCGAGGACGGCAGAAGACTTGGTGGGGCGATGAAATTAGGAAATTCGCGGGTGCTAGTTGGAATCGGTCGGCGCAGGACAGAGTAAATGATGATGATGATGATGATGATGATGATGGTGGTGGTGGTGGTGGTGGTGTTCCTTGACGTTAAATTCGAGCCGCAATTATACATTACGCTTCACGAATGACACGCTAATAGCTCTAGAGCATCTAAGCACAGCTTGCACCCATGTCACGCACACGCTTGCAAAGAGCGTTCAAACATAACGCGATCGAAATCTGCGAGCCCCATTGGCTCTCTTCTGCGTGCCTGTGCAAAGGAGCCAATCAGTACAGAAAAAAAAAAGAAAGTTCGATCCCGTCGAGCTCGATCGCTATCAAAAGTGCCCCTGTAACACTGTTATAACAGTCATCAATAAATACACAAAAGAAATATATTCGAGGCTTATTGCTAAAACTGCATCACAGGCCGTGAGCTAACGTATGTGTCAAGGGCACAAAAGTTAGGCTGTTGGCCTGCGGTGTGGGGCTGTCTAACCTAGGGTTACTGTATGTGTTCTGTATACAGTAACTCATGTCAACACATTTTTTTCCCATAATGCACAGGCACCCTTTGAGCACAGTAGCAACAACAGCTACAGGGACTGTTATGGACTATTTGAAGAGCATCGCTCTAGGCTCCGAGACTTTGGGGAAACCACTTTCTTACGTGGTTATCGTGTATACGCATCCCTTCCTCCTGTCCTCTTTATCATCATTCATCGTTCTTTTCTGTTCCCTTTTCCTTTTTTCCCTGTGCGGAGTAGCAGGCTAGATCATACAAGCCCAGGCCGACCTATTTGCCTTTTCTCTAATGAATTTTCTCCTCTCCACAAGGCTTCCCAAATATGTGCTACCTCGAGGAAAACAAGGATACATCAGGAGAAAATATCGGCCTGTATTCATAAAAATTTCTCTTGCGTAAGTTCGGGCACCCGTCAATGATACAGCGACCGGCGGAATGACAAGACAGCTCGCCGACAGATCAAGATTAAACGTCCATTAGCAGTCCCAATGTCCGTGCATTGACTCTTTCTCCATTTTCATAGATAAATTATTCTATGAAGTTGGCCAGAGGTTTTCTGAGCCAGTGCTTTGGCACCTCGCTGGTGAGCGATCCACTAGCTCTTCCCCGGAGTTAGGCTGCAGGGGTGGGGGTACCTTATTGATATGCTATCCTCTTGCGTGTTGCATTGCTGTACATTGCTAGGAAGTGTGCATGTTATTGGGGTGTGCTCCACATTCGGGCATTTGAGCCTGGAGTCCAAAGAAATAGTGCTTGCTCTATTGGGAAACGGCACATAGTGGACATAGTGGAACCAGGCGCCCAGCGTCATAGTGAAATAATGCAGTGGACAGACTGGGTGATGGGAATGGTGTGTTACGGGCGTGCCCGTTGGTGGTCATGGTGGTGGTGGTCATGGTGGGTAGTGGCTAAGCGTGCTTGTCGCAATGGTGGGATGCAAGCAAGTTGTAGAAATGCGGGCTGTTAGACATCCTAAATGTAGCTGATGACCACTCAGTGTAATGCACTGCTTTTAGACATCGACCTTAATGCCAATCAGGCATGTCGACGTGTTCTGCATTAACCTTGTTATACGCGCTCACACCTAGTACTGTGACTTCGAGTCAGAGTACTAGATCAGACTTCTGATCAACGCCTTTGAGAATCAAACCTTTCTGGTAACGGGCAGCACATGATGGCACTGGAAATAGTTAAGCTTGCATCTGTCAGTTCTCATGTAGTTAGTACTTGTTATGAAATATAGCAACAAGTGTGGAGCAAGATAGCGTGTATACAAAAAGTCAAGGAACATGGGCATGCATCTCCACGAAAGAACTGCAACATGCACGTTACGTATATCATTACATCAGACCAAATAGGCACATAGTATACGCAATACTTCCGAAAATGTGACACTTCTGCTTTGTTATCAATTTATTTGCCACACTCTCGCGGCCGCAGATCAGCTTTACTGTTTGGTTGCCACTTTGCAGACCCATTTCCCGTGAGACCCTACCTCAATGAAGAGAGTCAAATATCTGCGGCAGGCTGCCGCTCGGTGATCTTGGGGTGGCTCTGCTGTTCGAGTCGCGTCAACACAGGCAGTCTGAAAAATAGTGAAGAAAATGAATCTCTCTCAGTTCCACACACTGATAATTTAGTGCGTTATGTAAATAATCGAGTGATAGGAGGGTGTGTATCTATTAAGTATCACCTGAATGTACAATGTAGTTTTTCTGGTGTATCGGTTTGTGATTTCCTCACGATTACCCCTTGGAGCTTGATCGTTACCCTGACAAGAGAATTCTTGCGAATACGGGGCCTCACGTTCAACGGTTCTCCTTGACGCCGTTTTCTGTTGCCTCGCCCGCAGAGGACCAGGAGGTGCGGCGGACGTGCACCGAGCGGCTGCAGATCAACATGTTTCTAGTGGACCACGTGTGCATGTACGAATCCGGCGGCGGCGGCCACATGTGTTTCTGTGAGAGTGACGCCTGCAACTCGGCCCCCACGCCCACGAACAGCGCCGCATCCTCACTCGTCCTGCTGCTGATGCTGTTGCTGGCGGCCTTGCAGAGGCTGATGACGTCTGCCGCACCGCCGCCCTTCGTCTCACCTTCCACGTCGACCGCGGAGGCCCGTGCGAGGCTGAGGACTTCCTAGGCCTCACTGTGTCGACTGGTCCTCGCTGCACGAGGTGATAACCGGCCACAACCACCACCACCACCACCGCCGTACCAGCGCGGAGTCGAGTATGAGAGAGAGAGTGATAGTGACAGAGGTGGCTTGCACCGTCCACTATTGTTGTAGACGCCTGGGACAGCCTCGCGCCAGTGTGTGCGCATGCGCACACCTTTAGGCATGCGCCGACTTGAGGGCTGGCACGGTGAAACTTCGGGCCCCGGTCTGCAGGTTCAGCGCGGCCTTGGTGTGTGCCACCTGAGCACCAGCCTGGCCACGTGGCTACGGCCACATGCGCAGGCGTGGCGGCAGCAACTTCAAGCCGACTACGTCCAGTCAGATACGCGTTCCGACAAGTACCAGATGTCGTTCTAACTTATCCAGTATGAGGTGTTCTCGCCGAGAGCCTTGGAGCGGCGAGGTAGCTGATCAATCTCGGAGCGTTGTAATCCTTCTTCTATTCTTACTTTTCGCTCGGAAATGTCTGAACCAGATGAGATTTGCTGTTTGACACTTTGCTACTTTGAAGAGCGTAACGGTGTTTCCCACATCGAAGGCTCCTCGAGGCGGGCGCGCGAAATTCTAAAAAAAAGAAAAAATAGCTTCGTATTCTTCGTCGTCGCGAACTACGGGGAAATGATTAGCGATTTTTGGCACTGAAAGAAAAAAAATAGAAAAAATAAAACCCCGTGGTTTGTATACGCCACGAGAAGCGAATGCGTAGAGCAGTGTGACAAGTATTTGCTAGCATCTCCGCAGAAGCCTAAGAGAGATGCCGCTGTCGTTCTCTCGGGCATTACTTTGTGGGTTCACAAAAAGGAAAAAAAAAGCAAAAACAAAACAAAAAACAAAATGGTGCTGCCATGTTTATGTGACACTTCCTTTCGCAGCATGCCCGCTGATGTGATGCGAGGAAGTCTAAGCGTGATACACCGTTACGCTCTTGTATATCTTTATGTTTACTAGGGCTGCAACACAAGTGACTACTCTTGCGGATGATTTTCAATTTTATCGACTATAATAAGCGGAGAGCGATTTAAAGCTTGTTTCTGAATTGGTGTACGACCTAGGTCCACCGCTCCATCCAGTAACGGAATGATTTCAGAGTTATCCCCAAATTTACGTTATGTGTTATGACAGTATGGATTCATGATTGACCTTGATAAGTAGAATTAGCTCCTTCTTTTTCTGTCACGTGATCGCCGGAAGAGTGGCCGATATGTATATGTTGGCTGTAGGATGCGAATGGTAGTCGTTTTCTGGTTGGAACTCCGTTCGATAATGTACGAGAACGCAGACAAAAAGAATGTTTCTTTGAAGTAGCTGGCTGCATGGAAAAGGTACATAGATGTATTAATCGCGTACCAATGGTTAAAAAAAGCACGTGAAGATAAAGTTTAAATACAGCAGTGATATATTCACGCGCGCTATAGTTAATCGACAACGTTTTTTGTCTTGTACAGTGATCCTAAACTTATCTTTCGTGTTTGTGTTTACGAATCTCCGGAATAGCTGTTAATTTAACAAGACCTATTCTTAGATCAAAAAGAAGGGGGAAAAAAAGAGAGTCATATTACATTACGTCCCCTAATTGCAATCATGACAGCGTGAAAAATGATTTTTTTCTTCTTTTATATAGAAATGAGCTCGTGGCTACTGCTAAAACGAGCTGTACCACCTAGGCAAATACGTTGCCAGCGCCGTTTGAACGCGTTCTCAAATATAGAGATACCTTTTTGCTCTAAGCTTGGAATAGAGAAATGGACCGCTGTTCTCAAGACTCCTTGCTGGGCCATGTTGTATACCATTTAACCGCGATACTTTGCTCTAGTTCGGAATTTCAACTAACTTGAATAATGTACTGTTATAACCAAGAGGTTGTATCTGGTTGTACCCGGAAGAGGGTGGGGGCCTCGTTGTACATGTTAGCTCAGATCGCGCGGCTTATTCATTCCAGGAAATGCCACCAGGGTGCGCCAGAAATGAAATCTATACTTCGGATAGCGCCGTCATAGATGAAGTTACGACAGATCCTGCAGGATAAGCTATTTAAACGCAGGCCAACTTACCGATAAAACTATACCGCTACCTCGCCCCGATACTCATGTGTGTTGTCCTCATCTGGCCCCCGCCTTGCGCTGTACCACCGGCCGCGCCTCCATCGAAAAAAAAAGGAATTTACGCGAAGTGAGTCTGTTGTGCTGATGTCCTCATCAAAGAGTACGTCCATAGTTACCCAGAAGCACCGGTTGAGTGGATCGGCCACTTTCTTGTAGTCGTCATCGTAATTTGCCTCGTCGGCATTCTGTTCGTTTTGTGGGTCCTTCGCGTTTCACGGCATAGCCCGTTCGGTCAGCCAGTCGATACCGAAGTGGCCAATCCTTGTTTTACAGGAAACACGGAACTGCGTCCGATGTCTTGCCAGAGGATCGCTGTCAACATGTAATCTGTATGGAGCGCTGTCTGACCATTAGCGATGATGGCCTCTCCACGTTCCACAGATACCTTTAAAAGAAGTTCCATAGAAGGTGATGGAAAATCAACAGAAGTTCAGCAGAAAATTGTTCAAAAGTAAACACCCTGCCCCATCTTAATCTGTTGTGTGAAAACTGCGGGTGATAGAACACAACTTAAGCAAAATTTTTCATCTGGATTCTTTGTATAATACGAGGCAATCAAGCAAGAAAAGAAAAACCATTGCAGAAACCTTGTTGGTACTATGTTAAACTTTCCTAGCATTCATTTCATTCCATCTATATTGTTTCCAGGCCGACGTATTACAGGGAGAAGTGGGTATTACGGAAAACAAAGTTAACGTTTGCAGAGCAGCGCAGATAAACAAATTCGTTAATAAAGGTTTCATTTGAATGCGTTGACATCGCCGACGGAAACGTTGGAAGCGGGGAGGTGTTTTCAGCCCATGCTTGTTGTGGGAATATCGTTCTAGGACTCAATGGACTATCGTCCGTGAATCACTTGAAGCTTGGAGTCAAGGCTTCGAAGGGTTAGAACAAACTCACTTGGCAGAAATGACTCTCGTATAGCTTAGCGCGACGGCGGCGTTTGGCGGTCCAGTGTCACTTGTGAAGAATGTAAGTGATGAGTTGGGTGCGCCTAAGTTGCGTCGGTCGTGCAGGTTACTAGTCTATAAATACCCATTATATTCCAAGGGATCGTGAAGGCCTTGCCGTAGTCTGCGGTTCACCCGCCGCGGTTGCTCAGTGGCTATGGTGTTAGGCTGCTGAGCACGAGGTCGCGGGATCGAATCCTGGCCACGGCGGCCGCATTTCGATGGGGGCGAAATGCGAAAACACCCGTGTACTTAGATTTAGGTGCACGTTAAAGAACCCCAGGTGGTCGGAATTTCCGGAGTCCTCCACTACGGCGTGCCTCATAATCAGAAAGTGGTTTTGGCACGTAAAACCCCATATATTATTATTATTATTATTAGTCTGCGGTTCATCACGGCGATGCTGTTCGATATGTCGGCTGTTCACTTAGTATCGCGTGAGGCGATTTGAGTGACAGCAGTATTCTTACACGTCGCATTGTTGGGCACATCAGCAACAGCAAGACTCCCGCGCTGGGCAATATGCCCACAGAAACAATGTTATCGCGTTAATTGTTGCCTCTTGCAAGAGATCAAGGCAGTTTTCGAGTTTACCGGTATGGTTCCCATGTGTAAAAATAAGTGATATGTTCAAGGAGGCAGCGACCTTGAACCAGCGTATAGCCTAGTTCTATCGTGTAATTATTTTTCTTCAAGCTTTGCCTCACTGATTGTTACTAGAAATTGGTGTTCTTACCATTCTTTAGCAAAAGCTTTAGTAACATATGCGCCCGGGTATATTTTACTATTTACGCTCAACTTCCTTATTATTGCGCCCTTGCAGTGAATAGTCGAAGCTGTACGAGTGCTGGGCTTCATAAAAGCTTGCTACGCATATGTCTAACTGCCTCCCCCGAAAGACAGACTTGTACAAAAGGTAGGCATCGTACGAAAATTATAAAATATAAGGTAGGTATAGGAAATTGCTCAGGATAGAAAAGCTTGGTGCTCCTTTTCGATAGCATTCTGATGAGAGTGAGGAAATGCGTGTGATAGCAAAAGTTTTACCCAGAGTCGAAGGGGTTTATAATCTTCATCTGTGGTTGTGCAATATGATAGTGCGAGAGCTATTCGCGTGGCCAATCGAAAGGCGATCCCGTGGATTTTGGCTTCCCAGATAAATAAACGTGCACAGAGCCTTGACCCGTGGGCTTGGTAACAGCTTGATGAGGTGACAACTAGGTGTTAACGAGAAGACATTCCGCTCACGCTATAGGAAATATTATCGCACTCCAGTTTGTCTATTTAGAATATTTGTGGAGAGAAATTTTATATCCTGCTTTGTGTAACAACACATTTATGGTTGGTGCGCTCGGAGAGTGCTGATTTGCCTTTTAGACGCGAAGGCAGTTTATAAGCTTACGGACGCTCACAAAAGAAGAAAATATATATAAAAAAAACCTGCCCAGACGGCCCATTTGCGTGATTCTTTAAACGCGAAATGGTTTGGCCGCAGGGACAGTGAATATGCAGTCAGAACGGCGCACATTACGTCAGCAATTAGACGAATTATCTACTTTTCCGCGCTAGGCTCAGTATTTCAACGTAACACCCGTGCTATCACTTCATGTATTTTGAGGCGTAGGCCAAGCACTCATCTCTTCAAGATATTGAGGTACTTGACAAGCCGACGTAGCGAAGATGGAAAGAAGTTTGCCTGCAGGAGAGCGGTGTTACTTTGCGACCAAATACATATCAGAGCAGCTCGTTCAGGACTACAAGATAAGTCCGAAGATAACCGCATGCCGAAGTTCAAGTCGTCTAAGAATTGAATACGGCCGGCGTTCGCGATCCACTGTCATTCACAGTGATATGCAAGATATTAAAAGGCCTTCTTTCGCAGCAGCTACGCGATAAGGCATTGTCAAATATCGCACCGTTGGAGTCTAAGTTTGGTGAAAATGCAAGCTACGGAACGACTACATTCCGGTGTCTTATGCAAAAAAATAAATACGGACGCACGAACTGCCCATTAATTTCGCGCAATACGCTGACTTTTGATGCCTCGACCGTTATCGCTTTCTGTACGGCCCGTGTCCTCTTTCATTCGATTAGAACCATGCCAAAAAAAGACGAATTTGACTTGCAAGTTTACTGCTGCAAATTTAAGGATTTAACATCAACATTGGCGACTTCATCAGTGTCGATGAGCTGGCCCTAAAAAGTATACAGACAAAAGTCGGGCATCGTACGGAGCATTTCCGTACGAGAGCTTCGTTGTTTAGTTAAAGAGAGAGGCGTTGTCGACTCAGAGGTAAAGATCGCCGTAAAAGAAATAAAGAAACAAAACATAGTGGTGTTAACGTTGTTTAGCTGGAAAGAAGCGACTGGTAGCAAAGTCTATCGACAGGCGCCTCTTGCGTCATTCATTAGATGCAAAGTATCTTCTTACTTTTGAGAATGACTGCACACTTTAAATGGCGGTCTCGCTGTGTGGTAGTCGCGATAATAGCAGACTTGTCGGCATAAATGCCATCACCACTCTTGCGCTCTGTGAAATGACTATGACATATGAAACGTAATATTTCCGTGACACCAAATGTCGAAGCCTATTTCCTTCAGAAGCAATAAGAAAAAGTCGGAAACGTGTGGTCCACGTGTCAAGACAGCGTGGTGACTGCAGTAGACGCAGAATCTGCTGGAGCAGTCGCGTTCGCGTTGGACGCTTTATCTATTGCAAACAAGCAGAATCGTATAAGCTTCTTAACGCCGGAGCGTGAATAGATTGCATCCATCTTTTCCGTACAAAAAGAAAAGGGGGAAAAACGCTCACAGTTAAACGTCTTAACGCAGTGCCACCTAATCGAACATTCGTGTTCGCGTCCGACGATATAGTTCGTTTCCGAATAAAACGGCGGGCTGATACTTAGGCATTGGCAGTCATGTGCTGCCGTGCTAACACGGACATCGTCGAATTCCGCCATGTTTGTCCAATTCGCCATCTTGTCAGGTCTGATTGGCCCAGAGGTCTGATACGGCCTCTCTGATTGGCTTGAAATGCCGCCATTGCCGAATTTGACAATGCGGCGGAATTGGAGTGTTTTGAAAGCACTTATGGATTGCATCCAGCTTTTCCATCAGCGACAGTGGTACCAAATCAGCGACGCACGCTGTATACATATACACACACAGGAAAGCCTCTCAGCCTACGCGGTCACCAGCCGGCATGCTAGGGGCGTCATCGGATATAGAACGCACGGTGTGCAGCGCTCTGTAGAAGGGTGGGTGGCAAGTTGATTGTTATTATGCAGTCGCCTGTCATATATATACAGAGGAGGCCGTTTGCTTTGTTTTCATTCTTCTTCGGATGTGTACATACATTAGGGTGCTATGGCCATGCCTTATAGTCAATCAGGTAGCGTACTCGTAGGGTGTTCTCATTCTCCTGTAAAGAAATCAAGGTCGACGATACTATACACATTTGTACATACATTTGTTTTTTTTCTTTCTTCAGAGAGGTTATACTAACCATAGTCACCACTTCACTCGTTTCAGCTGCATCGAGTGCAGTCGTCGCGGCGTCCGCATCGTCGTCGTGGTCATGCGCGGCTTCACCGCTTCACTTTCGTCCCCACCGTTGCGTACCCTCCCCGAAGTCACTTCTAGAGAGGCGACTTTCTTTCGTCCGTGGCTGTATGCGTTGACTCTGCTCCATTTTAATCGTTACTACCGCATTTTCACATTTGCATTGTTCTTATTGTTTTTGTTGTTGTTTTCGTGTTTCTCTGGGACGCGGGCAACATGTTCCCACCAGAGCGGTAGCACCGTTACCGGGCAAACACGTAACCCTCCTCAACGATTGAGTAATGTTCACATAGTACAAACTCTGCTCAAGTCAAATGCGTTTCGTTGATGAGGCTCCGTCTGTATGTCTCTTCGCAGATGCTATAGGGCCCCGAAATACAGCTCGCTTTCGTATGGGAGAAGAAAAAGCACGCCGTGAACCGCACCATGTAACATAGCCACGCTATCGCACCAATGAAATGCGTTCCTGGTGTGCACACATACACAACCTCGCTTCGGGCGCAATGTTAGGTGTCCCAGACACGCATGTTACTGCACTGTCTCGGATGACAGACAGCAGCGGGTTGATGTCCTCTGCAAAGGCCGAACTTGTTTGGTTTCGACCAAAATGCCTTTCCCTATAGCATGTACAGATCCCGTGCGAGCAATATGACGCGTCCTCCCAGTCTATGAAACCATATCGACGAGTTGCTTGAGAACAAACTCTTGCCGATCGTCCGCGTCTTGGTACCGATTGACTTGACAGAGACTCCATAGGGCTCGCAGATCGATCGGCGTGTCTCTGTCGAAGGGCACGAAATTGAAATTGAAACCCCGTTTGCACTTGACCACTTCACGTTGCTTGTTTCTACGTTACCTAGCTTTGCCCCTCTTTTAGGTAGCCATACCACCGCTAAATTGGACACGTTGAAATAAATTGCTGCTTAGAAGTCCAAAACCGTTACGAACCAAACTGAGTATCAATATCACATGGCATCCCAATGATCCGCCTCTGGTCTAACGGCCTATAGGGCCTTTGTGGCAACAAAAGCATACGTGAATTTCGCTGCATCTAGCGCAGTCTCATCGGCCCTTTTAACAATACACGTTTTGTGGTTTGCGCAAATATGGTTCCGAGTCTGTCAAACTTACGGTTACTGGCCTTGCATGGCGACAAGAACGCTGATCATCATTGCAGCCGACAGGGCTCCAGCGTTAATTCATCCGTACGTTTCGTGGCTTCCACTTTCGTCTAGTGTCGCCCCATGCGGAACAAAACATCAAAACTGGATCGTCTACAGTGAGCAGTCTCTAGCTCGAGATATCAACTACTTAACTTTTAGTGGTGTTAGAGGCTACCCGCTTCTCGACGGGCGTTCATATAATTTACCGAGATTCACTGTCATACGATTGACAGGCGGCTTGGGATAGTCCATCGTATACTTGATCCACCGTGAACGCTTGTCGAAGTACGCCGATCTTGAGCGCAGTCGAAAAAGAAAGAGTGTCCTGGACGAAATCGTGAATTTACGTATGATAACGGCGCCGTCAGCTAACAAGGCATGCTGATGGCGACCTGGTACAGTCTGCTGTCAAAGGCGACAGTGGCGACACATGGTGCAACGGGCGAGTCTATCCATTAAATCGGTAGCGAGCTGTATTACTATGAGGCTCTCGCCACTAAATATTGCAGGCTGTGATGCCTATATAGTGCATTTCATTTGGTGCCTACGTTTGCGTTATTTCCCTCCCTGCCATCTTCGCTGCTATTACATGTATAACGCGTGCGCGTTACCAAGCACACGTCAGGAGTCGAAGTCAGTCCTTCCATGTAAACGATGACTGTAGGCATCTCGTCGTCGCGGCCACTTCATTACCGCCGTTCAACGAGCTACAGTAGGCGCGCACAGTTCGTTATGCTCGACGGAAAAGAATAATAAAAAAAAGCAGGAAACTATAACGTCCTGGAACGACGCGAAGCCGGTGACAGGCCTCTCGATCGAACGCCTCCAACTCGTCCAAATGGATTTACCTTTTTAATATTCTCTGGCAGGAAAAAAATATATACCACACTCACTCTTTTTACATAATATCCCTCTATACTGTGTAGAGGCCGTATAGGCCAATTCGTAGTCTTTAGAGACGCTGGAGGTTTGCATTTTGCAACCGTAGAAACGTAAAGTTGTCGTCCGTGCTTTCGGAGCTACATTTGATACTTCCCTCTTTTATGACAAAGAACTTACGACGAAATTATGATGTATGGTGGCGGGGGGGGGGGGGGAGGAGAGGGGAGGCGCACTTGCAAAAGGCGTAGGCTTTAGCCAGTTGGCTGCATAAGTGCTATACCGAAGCTAATATTAAATGCTAGTTGAAGTTAATCTTGTCTTTTCCTAGACTGCAATGCATTTAGTGACTTGATACAAACTTGTGCTGAAACTATAAGAACATTTGTTCCGAAAATGAAAAAAAAAGACAACTTTTTCGATTTCAGACTAATTGAACCATACGCCGTAAGCATAGCATTATGCATACATATATATATGACTGGCTCACATATGCCCGGTATTTATTAGAGAGCTCTAACGCAGCGAGGACGTACTAGCGGGGGAAAGGTACACCGAAGTACTGGAAGGTACATCCGCCGGCAACAGCACCTGTTGGCATCGACATCTTGTGACAGCGCCAGAAAGGCCTCTATCTCAACACAACAAAGAATACAAAGCACCTTCCTGATGGCTATGCCGATGCATCAACGGCAGTAGATGAATTAAATATGGCTGGTCACTGCAGTGAAAATTATGCACGCTTTGGCTGAACAGAGTTCCACAAGATGTCACTCCAAGCGCTGCTTCTGGCGTCTACGTCATTCGGTACTCTAGCCTATGCGTCTGCGGCAGTACCTCTCGACCCATTTTAAATCAATTATTCGTAATTTTTCAGCCAGTGTTTTGATAGAGCTGTGAGTACGCTCGGAAGCACAGCTTGATCATAGGCATGCTCTGATCTTATCTAACTAATGGGCGGCTACAGCAGTGCTGTTCGAAAAGCGGAACAAGCGCAGCGGCTCCCTTGCACTCTATAATAGGACGCCAACAAATGCTAAGTGTATTCTAGGGTGACGTAGAATCCGCTAGGGACGAAGTGTTGAACGTATTATAGAAATTATAGCATAATATATATGAAAGATTGCGAACTCGACGCAAAAGCTGCACCGCCCTTCGAACTCGGTTGTGTTTTTTCGACGCGCATACCATTTCTTGGCCTGCTGCTGTTCACCAGAGCTTCAATAATCGCGAACTCGTTAGCATGTAGACAGGAGCATGTGTGTGTATGTGTGTGTGTGCGCGCGCAATTGAAAGTGAGTCAGGTTATACAGTGCACGTTGTCCTAATAGTCTTTCAAATCAAATATTCCACCTCCCGAATAAAGAAGCGCAATGAGCTTCTTTGTTATTTATTTATTTATTTGTTTGTTTATTTATTTTTTAGCATTTCGTTCGCCACGCATGCACGCTCGATGAGGTTGCGCACGTTATATTGGCACAACGTTTTTAGTGAGACGCCTCCTCGGAGCCGGCAAGGTTTAAGCACTCTCCCGCGTTAAAAGTGAGGGAAACTCAGAAAAAAAAAAAATATAGCCTTCGAGAGCTAATACTGATTCTATAGCAGTCTTTGCCAAGTTCTCACGAGATCTCAAGAAAACAGAGCAATAATCACAACCGGCGCGAAATAAGTTTTAACGGCTGCGCACTCTCGCTTTGTGAAATCAGGCGTCGAACGCACCCAAGAGCTGCATGTATAATACACCCGGTTCTCGGTTAAACTTCTGCGGCGCAATATCGTAGTAATTCGTCCGCATCGGGCAACGCTTTTCCTTGTATGCATATGTATAGTGTTCACGGAATCATGTGATACATTGGTTGACTGTCTCTGTGAGTTTACGTAGATGCAGTGACTCCTAATGCGGGCAAGAACAGGGGGCGGTTACGAAGTGTGTACAGACTGTGTAGACTCATCGATACGCGACAGTCTGTCTGCGCGGATTTCAGCGCATACGCGTTTCGGCAATGTTTGTTTGCTTTTCTTTCCACAGTGTGCTTGAAAGTATTATCTGCTGAGACGCATCTTGTCCATTCAAAGCCGGGATATATTATGTATGGTCCGTTTCATGCGCGCCCCCGGAAAATTCGTTTTCCGTGGGATTCCCTGGGTGTACTGTACCTTGTGCGAACAAGTTTTCGTGACGCAAAGATGAACATTATATGTATATATTTTTTTTCTTTTTCTTGCGCGTTCGGATTACGTAACCTTGGTCTGCCTGTTCCAGCTGCACAAAGAAAGCTTTGTTGAAACTTGCAAGAAACAGTTCGAGGACGGGAAGAAGGAAATAAGTAGGTGAGAATACTATGGAGTTCAGCGGGTCGATCCAGACACAACAGAAGAGAAAAGTGCTGATTTCACAACAGAAGAGATGCGTGTTTACCGCGCAGACACCCTATACCGCGCGCTAGTTCAGCGTTCCGTCATCCTGTCAGGCAGTGAATTCAACTCTCGTTGAATGCCGGATATTCGTACGCCGATAACCGCGTTTTATTTCGGCGGCAGCGTTGAACGAATTGAACGAACGTTCGCAAACAGTGTGTGTGGATCTTGGCAAAGCGTATGACGTTCTCGCAGTTCGTAGAGCTGAAATATTCGCGTCCTTCTATTTTTTTTCTTCTTTCTTGCTTCTCAACTCTTCTCATGTATTACGTCTCTGACACATCTTCGCAAGACGTGTATCACCGATCTGCCTTTGTCTGGCGGGTTTTCTTTCTTTATTTGTTGTGTTTTTTTGAAGGTTGGGGATGGGGAGGAGGCGTAATGTCACGTCTTGAAATTGTGTGCTCGGTTACCCCGCAACATAACGTACTGCTTTTGAAGCGATGCGTTCGTCCCTACATTCTGTGCCGTGGCTCACAGAACAAAATGTTTACGTCCGCGACTTTAAGAAGCCCTGGAGCATGTCTCGTCGGTTTCGAAGGTTTTGTTTCTATATTAGAAATTTATTTCCTTTTAAGCTTTCTTCTCATTTCCTTTTGCGATTGCAAGAGCGCAGGATGCTGAAGTGGCCGGCACAGTGAACGACTCCTTTACACAGCAGGAAGCCTCTTCCCTATAAGCGTGACATCATCAGGGAAGGTTCGCTCTGCCGCCGGAAACCGAGCTGTGCAGTAAAGACGACCGCACGAGGCGTCGCTCGCGTTCTTTGCTGGTCAGCAGTCGAGATATGCAAGAAATGTTTGAAGCACTAGTGAAAAAAAAAAGTCAATGGAGTCGGGGCTGTTACAGGTATAAGTAAGTGTACAACATAGAAATGGAGGTTCTGACGAAGAGACAAAAATCCAAGGAGAGATAGGCTAAATGCTAGAGTGCAGTTGATGTATAATTATACCTCATTAGCTCAAGCAGGCTAGGCGACTACTTGTCGTCGCTCCGTTTCAAAGGGGATGCCAATAAAAAATCATTATCATTATAATCGTCATCATCGAAACCTGTCGGCTCTTGGGCTCAGAACGCGACGTCACAGCTGAAAGCGCGAAGGCCTTCTGGTGTCCCCGTTCACCTTTCGCACGTTTTTTTCTTTCGGTCAACATGAACGCCGTGCGGACGTGAGGGTGAGGATTCCCTCGAGAGAGAAAGAGAAAAAAGGGTGGCTTGGTGGCGTCGAAGTGACCCAAGGTTCATCTCGACAGACCTCGTGTTGGTCATGTAGAGACAACCTCCCCAGCGAGACAACCTCCTCTGACACCGCCCCTCGAGGGGCGGTGTCAGAGGAGGTTGTCTCAAAAGCAAACGCGCAGGTGGGCCCAAAAGCAAACGCGCAGGTGGGCCTCGAAGGGAGGGATCCCTCCCTTCGAGGCCCACCTGCGAATTTGCTTTTGGGAAATAGGCCCTCCCTGGCCAACGCCATCTAGACTATGAGGTGGCGTTGCCATGGCTGCCGGAACTCTCGAGGCACATTGGCTTGTGGCAGCCTTTAGTGACACACTTATCACAGTCGGCCCTCGCCACCTACCCTTCCCCATACTCTGCGTGCACTCGGCGGCTAAAGATCACCGCTTGCCGGTCAACTGGTGAGGGCCTATTTCCCGTGGGCCTTTCCTTTGTATGTTTATGACCAGGCGTCAAAATTGTCACGTGACACTCCCTTCTAGTCTTTTCCTCCGTGATTTAAACGCCCGTTTGAACCGTTGTGTTGGTGTCTGGCTTGGTAAACTTCGAATTAGGTGGGATATCCTGAATATGCTCGCCACGATGAGAGGCCTCCACTCGATGTCTGCTTTGATTTTGGGCTCAGTTTGTCCTGCACATTTTCTCTCTCTTTTGCAATCCCCTCTCCCTTCTTTTTCTTTTTTCTTAATTGCGCTGACGCCTTTGTAAACACTTCGTTTTTCCGTGTGCGAAAAAAATCTACAAATTGAGACTTTTAACGTGAATGAAGTCCCGGAAGCATGTCCTGACGCATCAGCAGAGTCGAACGATTTAGAAAGACCTAACCATGGCAAAAGGCCAACAGAAGTTCTTCAGGATCGTTAAAACGATGTAATGTGAGCCTCGTATAAAACGTGATACTCTGCTCAATGTGAATTCAGGACCTTTAATTTAAAAATTTGCGCCTGTAAAGCTGCGAAGCCAGACAAAAAATATAGGTAGAAAGCCTTACTACCCTTAGATTCAGTTTCTTTTTCTTTCTCGATAGTTTGCCCTGTGGCATAAAACGTGTGATGCATGCATGATATATGCACATGCACGTTTTGCTAGGTCAAATGATGGTCAACAGTAAACAGGTCAAGTTTTCACTATTGTCAAATTCTGAGTGTTTTAGGTGTTTTAGAGAGAAGCATCGCGTCACATGCGCTGAGCGTTACAACGTTAAAAAAAATAAAATAAAGATACGTGTTTGTTATGCATGAACGTGAAATGTTGCTTCCTAACCATCACCGCATGGAGGAAGTGGAAGTTTACTGAAAGCATGAATACCGCGGCTTTGCCTGGAATACCAAGTGCTTCTTTGTCCCACTGTCCTTATAGCTCTCACTAAGCTGTGAAGTTTCATCGACGCCGGCAGATTACCGCGATAGCCGCGGGTTGTGTTGTGATGCGGGCATTGGTGAAAATTCTTTTGCGCGGACACTGTCGCTGAGTTCTCGACAATGATGCAAGTCATGTGAAGGGAAGAACTTGCTGGCGAAGACTGGGGGAGGGGGAAGAAAGCGAGAAGAAGAGTGCACGTTTTTTTCGCTGTTTATTTATCTATAGATATATACATACATACATATATATATATATATACAGTTCAAACCATAGGAGTCTTCTATAGACGAAAGCGCAGAGTAGTTGGAACGAGTTTGCAAGTTCTTTCCGTGTGATCGACTCTCACCCATAATTCAGCGTCTTTTCATACATTCTCTCGTTCAGCGAGCGGTTGTTACAGCTCTGTCTTAAGACTTGTTAAGCCTTTTTCGAAATAAAAGGAAAAGAAAGAACATTAATTTTAACCTGTGTGTGGTGGTCTCGCAGTCTCAGTCTCTGTGGAATCGATGCAGCTGGCTTTTCAAGGTAAGTCATATATACGCTGCCGCACAACACAGCCTGGCCTGTCAAGGTCTGTGGCTTAAGGCCTAAGAGGAAGCTTTAATTTGAATAAACAAATTCAACTCATGGTCAACTTCGATTTCTCTATGCACATGCACTAAAGCGCTGAAAAAAAAATACTGAAAAAAAATTCATCTACAAAGGCAAATGCGGTAAAGAAAAGACGAGCTCGTACAGGCACGGCCGCTGGTACAGGCCTGTTACAGTAACGTCGGTGATACATCGAATGGTAATGCAAGCCATAATATTAAGACTGTATATGCAAGCGGGTGGAAAAAAAATAATGTACTGGTGAACTACAGAATAGGTTCAATATCAGGCAGACGCTTAGTGGATAAAATTTTTGTACTAACTCAGTGCATAGAGATTTCAGTACCTTAGAAGATACCTATGGGAATAGCATTTCTAGATATTAAAGGAGCATACGACAACGCAGACGGGTAATTGTTATGGGATATTCTCAAGCACGAAAGCATAGATGACGATTTCGTGAAGCTGCTGAGGGCGGTATATACAGACAACCGAGTGCAAATTGCATGGGAAGGCCGGAAATGTAATGAAGTGGTGGAAATTCACCAAGTATGGAAACAAGCATGTTCTCTTCCTCCATTATAGTTGACAGTTTATGTTAAGGGCAAAGAAAGACGACTGAAAAACAGTGAGTTAGAGTTTCACATATCCTATACATTCGTAATGGACAAATGGCATGCAACAGAAGGTCCCCGGACTCATGCATACGGACGACATGGCGCTAGTAGCGGACAATGCATGTAAGAGATTTGCAGGCACTTGCAAATATCCGTGGCAGGGCAGCGACAAATCTAGGCCCTAAGTGTGACAGGGAGAAGTCAGGAATGAAGAGACGAATAATTACGTCGTGTGAATTCAAAAGCAAGTCCCTCAGAAACATGGATCAAAATAAATGGGCGACTATAAAGATCACTCTGTATCCGTACCTGAAAAAGCGCGGACGTATATTACATGCCGTAAATGTAAATGTATATACTTGTAGCAAAGGCGTTCGTTGTAATGGCGCTCGACTACGGTCGAGCGTTTCTACAACGAACGTTTCTACAACGATACGACCTGCACAACGGAGGATGTCGCATGCACTGTAAAATAATTTACACCCTTAAAAGTGAAAAGGGTGTAAATGTGTCTATAACTCACACACTTACGGTGTCAGTTATATAAATCACACCCTGAGGGTGTGAGTTATAGACACATTTACACCCTTTTCACTTTTAAGGGAGTAAATTATTTTACAGTTTGTCTCGGTCGAATTCCTACATCTGCCATGCGTATTTTGTAAACGCCTCTGCGGCGGAGACCCATACAACAAATCTGACTGTGCAACGGAGGAGCATAGCACCGAAGGATATGCTTTACAATGAACTCATGTATCACCGCCGCCAAATTTCCTCGTGGCCGCTACAGGTGCGCATAGGAGGCGTCAGCGTAAATTAGGGGAGGGGGTGGGAGAGGGGGCAGGGCGTTGTTACACTGCCCGACAGTCCGTGTCCAAGCAGTATAGGCATACTGTCGAAGGCAGCTGTCGTGAATGCAGCTGTACACTGTTGCACTTCCCGATTTCGCCGCTGCCCATGCCGCGAACCTCATTGCCATAGCGTCGTCTGTAGTCGTACCCTCCTTCGAACCAAGTATGCAGGAAAAAAGCAATATTGATTTAACTTCCCAAGTTATTTCATGAATTAATGGCAAGTTAAAATTGTGTGCAGCTGAACATGCTCTACCTGCCAGTGGTAGGGGGCGCGATCCTTACAACGAACTGACCTGTATGACAAATGATGATGGAGGTCCAAAAAGTTATTAGATAAAGATGTTGCACTGTATATGCAAGATCGACGCAGGCAAACTTCGTGCGCAACGAGACTCGAGAACATTTCTTTTCTCATTCAGTTAGGAATGTGCAATATTTCGAATAATTCGAATAAATATCGAAAATGCAGTTTTTGATGCTTGATTCGTATTCGATTCGAAGCTATATGGAGTTCGTTATTTGCGAACAAACTATAGTGAGCATGAGCGTTCGTGTCGTGCAGGCAAAGCTACGGAAAGCTTGCATGTGTCGCATGTTCAAAAGCCACGTTTGAGCGCGCTGCGAACATATTGAGGAGCAATTAGATTATCAACTTTGATTAGGTTAGACATTCGAAGGCAATTATTTTTCTCCCGAATACTCTAATTCCGTTAGAAAACGCCCCTACGTAACTAATTCGATTCATTTCATTAATTCATTATAATTATTTGAATTCTGGGGTTTTTATGCGCGAAAACCACGGTATGATTATGAGGCACGCCGTAGTGAGGGACTCCTCATTAATTTTGACCACCTGGTGTTCTTTAACGTGCACCTAATGCATGGTACATAGGCCTTTCTGTATCTCGCCCACATCGAAATGCGGCCGCCGTTGCTGGGATTTGATTCCGCGCCCTCGTCTTTATCAGAGAAACGCCAAAGTCACTACGCCACCACGGCGGGTTCCAATATTTTCATTTCATTAGTTTCATTAATTTGACCCCGTAGGGGATCGCAAAATCACGTACTGGTTCGAAATATACAATTTTCGAACGAGAAGTGTTCAAAAAGCACATGGGCTTATTTGATTATTCTTCTTTTCTAGATTCTTACGCTGTAAAAGAAAAATCGAATTAGCTGATATTAACGTAAATACGGGGCAAACAGTTCTCGTGATGAGTTATCGCTTGACGGGTTGGCAACCAGACAGCCAAGCGTCAGGAGTGGTTTCGGCGGTGTAGCGGTTATCACATGCGCCTCACTCGCGCTAGGTCTCCAGTTAGATCCCGGGCGGAAACGAGTTTTTTTTTTTGTGTGTGACGTGTACTTTTTATTGCTTTTATTTGCTCTGAGCTCTCATTTTCTAGTTTTTCTACAACCTGAAAAAAACAAATTACAGGAGATCTGCACAAGAAAGATGGCGCTGAAAAAACGCTCGCATGAATGAAGGACAAATTTTGCAGTTTTGTCATTCAGCTTATCCAATATCAAGATACAGTCCTGTTACTATGGATAAATGTGTTTTAACTATGGTGGCCAAGATAAGCGAAATAAGCGAATGTGTCACATTTCTTGTATACGGGCATATATATATATATATATATATATATATATATATATATATATATATATATATATATATATATATATATATATATATATATATATATATATATATATATATATATATATATATATAAAGATAGATAGATAGATAGATATTTGTGGGACAATGCCCACAATCAAAGAGCAACCATGTAATTTTTCTAATAAAATTGGCACTAGTCGAGCGCACCACGTGAGAGGTTTGGCAGCTAATAACCCAAGTACGTTGGGACGAATCTATGAGATTCAATTCTTTCGTTTGAAATTGTTATGTTGTGGAGGCTAACCACGGCATGGACGCGTATTGAGCCGCGAGTTGAGTCCGAACGTGCATATACAAATGAGCTGGGATTAATTAAACCAGCACGAATGAATACATGGTTTGCATAATTTCACAGAGATGAATCTGCAATTTGTGAACAATCGGTGCAATGAAAGGAATGATCAAAGGTATTGAGTTGAAAGTTTGCACAGAGCTATATATATATATAGTTAAATCATTGCGTTATCGTTGCAGCTAACTAACCTGGACAATAATTGTTCTTCGTTATAAGCGGTAGTTCGTTTAAAGCGAAGTGTGGCACGAATGTCTCGCTAATTGTGACGCGTGGGCGCGATTCACAGCAGCCGCATACAGACCTCCGTTCATGCAGCGCTTTGTTTCCATGCAGACGACGCGCGCTACTAGATCTGGCGCCATCTCGTAGTGATCATCGCCGCAAAGCCCGTCTTGCGCGGCACTACGCTTTTCTTCTCACGCTTTCGCCATACGCTCCTCCTCCGCTTTCCCCCTCATGGTTCCGCTGCACCCTCCTCCTCGCTATCCCAGTCTTTCATCGCCCGCTGCGTTCCACGTTCGCTCTAATCTTTCACTGTGCTCGTTCGCTTGGTTACGAGGTAGGACGCCGACGCTCGCCGCAGGAACGGGCACCTGACAGCTCCACTCTACAACGCTAGTTTACCGAGCTTTGTGTGCACCTAGAAGAACCTCAGGTGGTCAACGTTAATCAGAATCCCTCCACTATACGGCGCGCGCAAAGTACATTGTGCCGCCTAGGGACGTTAAAACCCACGATTTAATTTTAGCGGATATTTTAATTTAAGCTGAGCTGTTTCATATGTTTGCCCAATCTTGGGGGAGGGGGTGGACGAGCTAGTCTCCAAAGCAAACTAGAACGAATGCGGCTTCTGATTCGTGAACCATCTATATTGCCAGTGCACAGAACGCGACAGAATGTTGGAGGGCTCTTTCTGCCCCGTTCACATAGGACAAGAAGGTGCAAGGACAAGAAGGACACATAGGTGCAAGAAGGAAGAAAAGGTCAGAAAAGGTCGAAAACATGATTGAATGGTCGCAAACACGGTCAGTGCTGTATCGTAGCCGTGGCTGTACCATGGTGTCTATAGCCAAGGAGGAAGGAAAAACTTAGCAGGGAGCAACGCACAATGCGATTAAAGCCAAACCTGTCTGCCCAACATGTGATAGCACGTCAAATTGCGCGGTTGGTTTTAGTGTTAGCCATGGCAGGGCAGCCGAACAAGCGCGCATCGCATAAAAGCTAGTGGCGTAGCTACTGGAAACCAAATGTCGCAGCAAATCTCGATTCTTGCTCCGTGATCTCGACGCAAGAGGTCACGTGTGGGCCACCACTTATCAAAGGGACTGGTTTCACAGGGCGCTTGCGAAGGCTGGCTGCTGTTACGCTTGGCGTGTAGCACCACTGGCAAAAAGGATGCTCGACCACCATGCCCCATCGAAACGAAGGGTGGATTCTCAATTGGTTGTGGTTGTCTCCAGTGGTTACCGGTCGGGCAGGTGCACCGCAGTATTTACAGGCCCCATCGTGTGCGTGCATGCCTACGTGAAACGAAGAATGGACTCCTACTTTGCTATGGTTGTCTCGAGTGGATGCCGGTCGGGCGGACGCCCCACAGTGTTCACAGGCCCCTTTGTGTGTGTGCGGGAGAACACTTTTCACAAACGGTGCGACTCAAAGAGTGACCCCTTTCACGAACTGTCAACGCTTTCCGAGAACCAACGTCGCCTTGAAGAAAGGCCCACCGAAAGTGGAACCTGCTGCAAAGCCACGATGAGGGCTTACAACGTCACCATGCTGGGTGCCACCTGCGGAGGCGGGCCCGTCTAGGATCGCCGGAGAAAGTGGGACCAGCCACAAAACAACGTCACCGGAGAAAATGGGACCAGCCGCAAAACAACGTCACCTGAGAAAGTGGAGGAGACACCCATTTACAACCTGACGCAATGTGGGTCACGTGACGTTGACATGAGCAAGATCCCGTCTACAGTTGTAGGGGGTCTATTTAAGGGGCCCCTCAATGTACTTTTTCCCTTCATTCCCTTCTTCTTATCTTTCACCAACCATTTAATAAACCGTTCAAGTTTCGCACTAGAAATCGTCTCGTCCTTGCCTGGTCGCCATGGTCTACCGGACATCTGCAGCCTGCCGACAACACCACGCTATCCAATAGTAACGCCGGTCGAGCGCGTAGTAACCGGCGTCGCAACAACTGGTCGGCAGCAGTGAGGTACGCTACCAGCGCTGGACTAGGGGGGGGGGGCGCTAAGGGGGCTGCATTCCAGGGCCTCACCTCGGACAGGAGGAGGGGGCCCATTTATTCTAACCTGCTTAGTATATGGAACCATGGGCAACGAAACTTCGAGCGACATGTGTGAAGCGAGAAAACCAGAACGAGCAGACGGGGCCCCCCGCCTAATGTAACAGCGTGCGTTTAGCCTGATCATTTGGGCAGAGCTTGTCGAGCTGCAAAAACAGGAATCCCCCGCCACCCCGGCGGGGCCCTCTTTCTTACGAGGCAAGGTGCGTTTGCTTGGAAGAGTTTTCGTGGTTTCCTGTCACTCTGTCTGTCCAGTGCTCTCTGGAGAGGAGGGGCAAGGGGGAAACACCTAAAACATGTACTGTGGGATGAGGACCTAAACCTCCCTTGCCCCTCGTCACCACCACGCCACCGTCCACCTTTCAAATATTTCCGCCGCTGTCCTTCTCATAGTAAGAATGTGCTTCCAACAGTGCCTCCCATTCGACTTTTCTTTACCGTGATGGTAACTTATGCGGCGGAGGATGAGTCCGATAGCAGATGATGAGTCTGACGGCAGAGTCTAGGCAGGAAAGGAAAAAAGATTTCACACGTGCTTTTGTCCGCGTGCCGTGGGGCATGGAATGTTCACTGTTCGGGCTAGGGTTGTGGAAGAGTGAAGGGGGAAGTTGGAGAGCTGGACACAAAGGCCTGTCTCCCGGGCCCATTTCTGCCTAGTGGCTGCGCACCCTCGCACGCGCTCGACGGAAAAGGTAAGTCAGACTGGCTGCCGAACTTTCCAGAAAGAAGTAGAAAAAGATGACTCAGAGGCGACGGAGGGCGCGTAACTTCGCCCGCGCCAGGAGTCGCCCCCTCCCCTTCGTTCTCGGGCTCGGCGTCGACGGGGCGAAAGAAAAATCGAGAACCTACCAGAACACACGATTGCTCCTAGCAAATAGGAAGACGAGACCGGAACGGGAGTAGGAGTGAGTTTGTACGAAGAAGGAGGGAATTTGTACAAGGAACTCTATGCGTATGTGAACGCCTGCTTTGGCGCTAGTAACAGACAGACGCGGCGCGCGTCTATAAAAGGAAGTTGATCGGGGGCTGCGATTCAGCCCCGAGCCGCCGGTTATTCTTGCATAAGCCTGCCCGCTGAGGAGCTCCTGGGGGACGCACCACTTTTCCCCAGCCACGGACCATCCAGGCAGCGTGCGCCAGTCATCGAGACGGCCAGCGTTGGACACCTGCGGTCGCATCGGACTGACGAAGTGCCCGGTGAACAATTAGCATCCATTCATGAGAAAATGCTCGGTCGGAATCGTCAAAGTTGTGCGTCTAAACTAAAGGCGAAGTTAGAAAGAGAAGAGCGTGAAAAGAAGCTACCAAAGATGACCAAGCACCTACTGAATGCAGCTTCCGCAGAGCAGTATGATCGCTCTACCCAGAGTCCGTGTCAAATTCCCAATAGTACGGACTGTGCTTCTGTGGAGGACTTGCCAATTCCATCATCACGGTTTCCTGGCAAAAAGCAAGGTCTGACTCATCTTGGTTGTCTGGATCCTGTGAAGACGGTGCAAAGCTCGGTCATCCATATTTCTGAGCAACCGACGCTAACCGAGCCCCGTTCTGTTATTGAGTCAGCAACGCCTATGCTACTCGGCCGGGCCCCTGGCACAGAACTCCAGGTGGCCAGTCCGCCACGCCCGATTTCTACTATTGCTGATCAACAGGTGCCAAACCTCCCCGATGAGTCTCCTTCTACTGACGACCGCCAGGAAACAACACTCCAAGAACCGACTCACTTGTTTCCTGGTAGTTTGGCTTCAAACAATCATGTTCCCACCCACAAAGTGTGCCTCGAATGGACGAATGAGACGGCTTCTCGTTGCGGCAACAGAGAAGTACCGACACTCCCGCAGCAACAGTACAATGCGAGATTCTCCGAAGTGACCCTGCTAAGTGGCCGGATGTTATTACTGTCAGCTTTCAGAGTGTATGCCTTGAGAAAGGGCCATTGTATTTTCGAAATCGGGCAGAAAATTTTCCGTCATCCGAAAGGATATACAAAACGCAGAAACGCTATATGTCGCCTCATCTTTTCGTGCGAAAGGCTGTAAATGGGGAGGCGCACGAGCGACACTGGTTAATGTACTCGGAGTCGAAAGGTTCCGTTTACTGTTTTAGGTGCAAACTATATTGGATTTCAATCAAGCCCAGTGCTTTCATCACGCACCGCTTTTCTGATTGGAAAAGAGCAGAAGAAAAGGTTTGCGCACATGAAAATAGCGTCGAGCACCGGAACTACGTGGCAGCATGGCTCGCCCGCTCTAACTCGAGCATCCCAATTGACAACTTTCCGCAACTACGCACCAAGCGGGAAATCAGGTCATTCCTTGGCTTGGAGGTTATTACCAAAGATATATCCTGCGTTATTCCGAGATCGCAAGTTCTTTAACAGATGCTCGCAGAAAAACAGAACCACAAACGGTAAAGTGGGATGACGCAAAAGAAAAAGCTTTTAGTATGATGAAGAAAGCACTAACGAGTCAGCCAGTGTTGAACGCGCCCGACTACTCTAAGCCATTCATTCTTCAGTGTGATGCCAGCGACCGGGGTATGGGGGTGGCGCTTTGTCAAAAGAGAGATGACGAAAACGAACACCCTGTACTGTACGCCAGTAGAAAGCTTTCAGTTCGTGAGGAAGCATACAGTGCATCAGAAAAGGAATGCGCCTGCGTAGTATGGGCGGGGCAGAAGCTAGCTTGCTATATCGCATGGTTCAAGGTTCACCGTAGAGACTGACCACTGTCCCCTCACATGGCTGCAGTGCATGTCTACGAAGAACGGTTGTCTTTTGCGCTGGAGCTTGGCTGTTCAATAGTACACCTTCGACATTCGCTACAAGAAGGGTAAGCTTAAAGGCAATACTGACGGTCTGAGTCGTTGACCTTAGTAACGAAAGCCTCATGCTCACTCGGGTTTCCGTGGCATCTTTACGTTTGTATTTCTTTTCATACGTTTTTTTTTTATTATTACGAAGGTTACTAGCTGATTTTAGTAACCACGTCTTAACGCTTCCAAGAAATGGCTGTTTTTAGTGTTCATGGGGGAGGGGGGGGGGAGGGAGGACGCGTGAAAAAAATGGGAAAGCAGTAGCGGGTTTTCTTTTTCTTTTTTTTGTAAAGCCTGGTGTATCTTGGGGAAGGGCGGCCTTGTGCTCGCTGCTTTGTGGTTGTGGGTCCTGCACTGTTCTAGGGTGATTGCTTGCCCAAACAGGAGACGAAAAGTTGCGAGGCTGATTAGCAAGTCCCGTGGACCGGACCGGACCAGGGAGAAAAGGCACAAGAGCGCCACAAGGACTGACCAACGACACCCAGGAATCTACCAGCTACGAACCAAGGGTTCGTCACCCGTGAGGGAAATTCTGCTACTGAAACGCCGATCCTCCGCCCAGTGGCTGCTGGCCCCTACGCGTCGGGACCTTCCTTTCCCCGCCGGAGATGCTGTTACGGTTGGCCTGTGCCACCCCGGGCAAAAAGGATGCTCAAAAGACCCTGCTCAACCGGAACGGAAGATGAATTCCTAATTTGCTATGGTTGTCTCGTGGGGATGCCAGTCTGGCAGGCGCCCCGCAGTGACGACAGGCCCCTTTGAGTGTGCGACCAAGGGGAGAACGCTTTCGCGAACCAACGCCGCCTACGATCCCTGACGCACGTGTAGCCGCCAGCGGAGAGAAGCACATGCGCACGTCACCTGGGAGAAGGGCGACGCCGCCTACGATCTCGACGCACGTGTAGCCGCCAGAGAAGCACGCGCGAACGTCACCTGGGAGAAGGGCAACGCCGCCTACGATCTCTGACGCAGGTGTAGCCGCCAGAGAAGCCCGCGCGAACGTCACCTGGAAGAAGGGCAACGCCGCCTACGATTCCCCGACGCACGTGTAGCCGCCAGCGGAGAGAAGCACATGCGCACGTCCCCTGGGACAGGGATCAGCAGCCCATCCACAACCAGACTCAGTGCTTGTCACGTGACGTTGACGTGAGCAAGATCCCGTCTACGATTTTAGAGGGCCTACTTAAGCGGCCCTGCAATGTACTTTTTTAAAATTCATTCTCTTCTCATCTTTCACCAACCATTGAACAAACAGTGCAAGTTTCGCACTATAAATCGTCTCGTCCCTGCCTGATCGCCATGGTCTACAGCACGCCTGCAGCCGGCCGAGAACGCCACGCTACCCAAGAGTAATACCGGTCGAGCTGCGAGAAACAGGCGACGCAACAGACGTCACCAATATATGCTCGGCGTGATGCTTCTACCAACTTCGTCTCAACCTACCACACCAGATACAGGCGCCTTTGTTCAGCGTGCCGAAGCAGCGCGGCACCTTGCATGGCAACAAATTCTATCCCAACAAAGTCAAGATGCTTGTCGATACAAGATACGCCATCGAGACGTCACATACAACCCGGGAGGTATCGTATGGTTTTGGACCTCTATACGTCAACGAGGCAGCTCAGAAAAAGAATTATAGCGCCGATACTTTGCACCTTACATAGTTTTGCATCGTCTAAGTCCTGTCAACTACGAAGTTATTCCAGCCGAAACTTCGCGCCACTCCCATAGACCACGTTCCTCTGACATTGTTCCAGTGGCGTAGCTATAGGTCGTAAATAAAGAACCAACCCGCACCGCACCCCCCGGGTGTAGTCGAGGATATCGACAATTTCCGGGTGTCTTCAGACGTATATGAAACCTCCCCACCCCCCACTGGCCCCTTGCATCCGGGGACCACGCCCCCCCTCACTCCCCCCCCCTTGCTACGCCACTGCATTGTTCACGTCACCACGACGAATTCCTACCACTCGCCCTGACTCCCATCCACCAACTTTGTGGTGCGGCCCCTATCGTCACGTCCGTTGTCTTTCTCATTTCTTTCATTTTCTCCTTGTGGCATTTAATATCTCCCCAACTATTTTTTTTCTTTGATGGGTGGGGGGGGGTGGGGCTATCTTTCGGCTAGTCGCATGCAGAAGTAATCTCTCTCTCTCTCTCTCTCTCTATTTCTTTTTTGAGGGAGGGCTAATGGCACGTGCTAGTTACGCTAGAAGCCGAGGATGAAGTGTGCGCGGTAGCTGCTGCGGAAATGAACAGTAAACGGCCGTCCGCTTGGAACTGACTGCTTACCTTTTCCTCTCACGACAATATACAGCAGGCGGCTAACACTATACGTAGGAGGCTATGCCCATAGAGTTTCTCATGGCTATGCGTGGCTATGCCAGTAGTATTTATTCGGTGCGCGTTTGTTCGGCTGCCCTGCTGTGGCTCTGCCTGCAGAGCGGGAACACCAAAACCATGCTAAAACCAGCCGCGTACTTTGACGTGCGATCTCGTGCAGGGCTACCAGGTTGGATTCAATCGCATTGCGGTATGCTCCCTCCTAACGTTTTCATTCCTTCATGGTATCTGCTTTGCAGAAGTCCTAGAAACACGTGTTCTGGCTCTGCGTGCAGTGTGAATGACGCCTTCCCAGTTAGTGCGGCCCAGTTAGTGTGGTCTGCACAGTTGGTGTGGCCGCGCAGCCGTAGAATAAGAAATGCCGGAGACGCCCGCTCTTGAAAAGCAGACGACAGCCACCAACGACCAACCACAGCTCACAGCTCATGACAGTGCGCCGTGTGCGGTAGAATACGTGACGATTACGTGGACCATGGGAGCAGTCACGTGAATCATCCCGGCGCATAGCGGCGCGCTTGTTGTTTTGGAATGCGGCCAACGCTAGCACGCATGTAGCGTCGGAACGATCGTGTTCATAAGCTTTCCGACGGTCTAAAATAACCTTTGGGACTTCTAGAAATGTGATCTGATGAAATTGAAAATTGAAGTGGCGTATACAGCGCGTCGCGGACTCTCGCGTCTGCTTGTGTGGCAACTGACGCCGGCGTTTTGCCTAACGTAGTGCACGCCTCTGAACGGTCTCAACCTCAAGCCTACTAGCTGTCTCAAATTGTAAGTATAATTTTGGTTAACTGTTTACACTTACGCAGTGCCTGTGTATTAATACATTAGACAAGCACATTTATTAACGATCTCACCAGGCTACGGCAGCGCTGGATAACATGCTATATTTCAACCCCACAGGTTATTCTCATCAAAAGATGGCCGAAGGGAACGTTAACCACCACAGCGCGGAGGGCCACCATAGAATGATAGAAGTTGAGAAAATGATTGCAGCGCTTGACCTGTGTTCTGTCGGAGGTTGCTCGGGGGAAGAGATGCACGCCACCGTGCAAAACCTCCGTAAAATGATAGAAGCGGAGAAAGTAGAAGCCGTGGCTCAGATAGATAAAGAGCTCTTCCGGTTGCGTGACGAGCTTGTTCGCAAAGTTGAAAGTGCGTACAAGCACAAGCAAAATTTTTTGAGCCATATAGACGAGCAAATACAGCTCAAGAGACAAGTAATCGATCCTGTTAAGTTCTTCCGGTCTGACGCCGTGCGTTCCCTGCTGACCTTGGAACTGAGGTGCGTGGAGGGCTTCAGGTGCGAGTCCTTTGCTTACATCCGCGCCTGTACCGTCTTACCGCAAAGGATGCGCTTCATCGACAATTATGAAAAACATAAGTACCATGTCGGTAGCAGTGTCATGATGTACTACATGTCTTCCATGGGCTATGACCCTGAGCTTATTCACTATGCCAAAGCTTCCGCTAATCATGAAGGAGGCAACGAAGAGGTAAAAGTATCAAATACCGATCTTCTGAATGGCATGTACCTTTTGGAGTTTGTTGCTGTTAGGGAAGGAACCTATGACGTCCATGTGACACTGTTTGACCAGCACATTAATGGAAGTCCCCACAAAATAACTGTTCAAGGTGCAGTGGCACATAAGGGACCGCATGAACTTGAATCTGCAGACACCGGAACGCAAAACCTAAGCACGGTACCTGGCGGCACTGCTGCAGCAGGGGTTATGGATATTGGCAGTGCCAGTGTGTCAAATGCCACAGGTCAGATGGCTATACCTGTTGTTACAACAGAATTTCAGAGGCCAGTTGTTGCTCCTGAAGGGCATTGCAAAGAGCTTGTCACGACAAATACAAATGATCTGCTCAGTGACCTTCAGCAGCCATTTGTAAAAAGCTTATTATCGTCAATGGTAGAACCGAGCCTCTCTGACCCTCCTGGCAAGAGTTCAGAACCACCACCAAAAGATGCTCTCAGCAAGTTCTTCTCACACATTGAGCTCCCTCGTCAACAGACAACTGTTACAAAGCATGAACCATTGAGGGGTCAGAAAAGTGCTATAAGTGGATCATCACTGGGTTCGTCAAGCTACAGCAGCCTGCATTCTTCCAAACCTCTACAACCTGTCAGTCTCAACGTACAATCCGTGGACATCACCAAAGGGAAAAACACTGCCTTCACTGCTTCATCTCTGCCTAATAGCAAGCCTGGTGCAGCAGCTCCACTAACCGGTGAGTTGGAAAGGTTGTCTTGCAAGTCAGCTAGAATAGGCATGCCATCTTGCAAAAAAAGTGCAGGCTACTGCATTGCTAAGTTTTGCAGATGGTGGAAAAAGCATGGGAGACCCCTTGAAGCCAACCTATGTTGTAACAACCGTTGCTCCCGACTCGTCGACAAAGGGCTCATCTGCTAGCAAAAAGGTGTCTCTAACTTCAACTCTCAAGAAAGAGCCTGTTGGTTTTTCAGGTAAGTAATGTGTCCATGCTGCAAATAACACTTTGTACTTGTTTGCCTGTGTCAGGAGTTCCGTTACCTGCATAGCTGCCTCAGCAGCCACCATAAACTTCCTTTTTCTTCCTTTTTCCTTATTTTTTCTTTTTATGCACTTGAGCATTCGTTGGCATGTCTCCTTTCTTTTCCTTCTGTCCTTGTGTTAGTGGTGCAGTTATATTATCATTATTTACTGACTTGTGCAGTGAATTAGGTTAGAGATGTCTTGAGTGATTTGTTTCATGCCAAACATCACAGACGGCTAAAGGAAAACATGAAGGTCTCAAAGATGTTTAAAATTTTTAAGTACATGGACGGTAACCTAGTGTTGTATGTATCTACTTCAAACTCAAATAAAGCTCAGACAGTGACATATGTGGTTGCCTACTTTCCTGAGTGTCTTGACAATCTAGTCTTTATGCATAAGTTTCCAGCAAATGACATCCAATTTTTAAGACATCCAGCTTTGTAAATCTTCTATGTTAGAAATATTGCCTTCGGGTAAAAAAAGACACATACTCTTACAGAAGTGCTTTGGCACATTCAAAAGTGGTGAACTGAGCAATCGCAAATATTTTCTCGTCAATGTGCTCTGCAAATCTTGCCCTGATGTGATGTTTGAGAGCTTTGAAAGACAAAAAGAGCATCTGTTTGTTGCAGGGTACCCTAACTATCTTGTCTCAGTGGCAGAATGTTTGCTGAAAAAGCTAAGAAAACGGATGGCATGTGTGAGCACAATGAAGAATATAGGGAAAAGGCAGTTGTGCTGTATGTGCACAGCCTTTCACATAAAGTGATCCGAAAGTTAAAAGCTTCTGTAGTATCTTCTGCTCCCCAGAAACTTTCAAGGATTTGCAAGACTACAATGAGTTCAAGCCTGTGCACCAAGGCTTTGTGGAGAAGCACTAGCCTTTCATGTTGTGCGTATGGAGTGTGATGTACCACCTGTCTTTATCACATGGTAAAATATAGATAGAGCAAACTGCGGGATGCCTAATTGGCAGGCTAAAAGAGCACAAACAAAAGTTGAACCTATATCAGGATAAGCATTTATCTGTGCGCTGTGATGATTGTGGACATTAGACATTATTTAAGAACTGTTGTACAGAAACGGGTTGAAGCTACGTGGGAAATGGTGTAAGTGAGCTTGTTCGCAAATGCATCTTCTAGCATGCCAGCTATGTCAGCACCTCACCTGTAGCATTGAGTAGGAGCAAAGTGGCTTATCTGGACGCTGCTAGACTGCACATGCGATGATTGGCCCTGTCTGTTTCTGTAGTTTGGTACTGTAGTGCAGGTATAAGTATGTTGCTTCTCAAAATAGAAATTCAGCTGAAATATAGCACACTATTCTTGTTGTTCTTGTCCGTGTCGCTTAAGCGCTGTGTTCACGGTGAGTTACCATGTCACCGATAACCGGTGTGATATTGATTTTATTGTTTACTCCTTACTGACAAGGAAATGGAAATGTTCTTACTCATTGAGCAGATATATACTTGGTTGACTTCTATATGTGTTTTTGTGTATTGGGCCAGCTACTAGGCACATAGGCTATTGGTCCAACTATTTTTGTACGCATTCCTTCAATTGTTTAAATAAAGCTCACTTTTTTATTGATTGATTGATTGATTGATTATAAATGAATAAAGGTGATCAATGCTTTTATATATATCAGTCATGCAGCTTCAGTGTTACACTTCTTTTTATCAAGCTGTGCTGTTATCTATCTTTACTAAAAAGATGGAGTTTGAACACATTGCAGAATACTAGATTTAGGGCAGGGATAACATATGTGCTTGCAGTGTTTGTCAGTAAGGTACTGCATTTTTCTATTTTCTTTTATTTGCTTGATGTGAAGCATCTATGAAAAAAAAAAGCTTTTTCACTCAGTAATGTTCTGTTCTGCCTGTGGTGTGTGGCATCCTATATTTGCATATCTTTACTAAAAAAGTTTGAACACATTGCAGGATACTAGATTTAGGGTAGCAATAATCAACATATTTGCTTGCAGTGTATGTCAGTAAGGTACTGCATTTTTCTATATTATTTGCTTGATGTGAAGCATCTATGAAAAAAAAAAAAGCTTTTTCACTCAGTAATGTCCCCTTCTGGCTGTGGTGTGTGGCAGCCTATATTTGCATATCTTTACTACACCTACCTTTGTTTGTCATTTCAGGAACCATCACTGCAAAGCTGACTCTGGAATTCGAATCCTACAAGAACACTAAGTTTGCATTTCCAATAGGTGTGACAGCTACACCATCCGGAAATATAATCATTGCTGACACTTCCCAGAACAGAGTTGTGACATTTGACCCTGAAGGAAGGCCTCTTCACAAAGCCATCTTTTGTGAGCACAGCCACTTTCCTCCTTACGTGAGATGAAATGTCATAGTGTACAGAGCAAGAATTGTAAAGGAGAATGAACTCCCCCTTGGCACTAATGCAAATAATCAACAGAGAGAGTTGTGCATAAAAAGGGACAGATGACAACATTGAATGAAGAAAAATAGATTAATGGCTCGTAAGAAAAGTGTGTGGCTGTCATGGCCACCACAATAGTGCAGCTAGATTTCACACACAGAAAGGAAGGCCACATATGGTGGCATGAAATACAAGTTTATCATTGAAACCGCAACCATCAATCCATTACAGTTTTCACTTGGCATATCATACCACTACTGCATGAGTTGTGAGTTGCTGCAATATTTCATGGCATGGTTATGAGTGCATGTGAGAAAGCAAGTTTCACTCGTGAGTGTTTCTTGTTGATTAGTGTCTTTCACCACTCCTGCCTGAAGTTCTGCTATCAGTAACCAGTCTCCATAGCTGGTTGGCTTGTCTTTCATAAACAAAGCACACATTATCACACTTGCTAACTCTACCAAATAATCTGTAAAGGTTGCAAATTTGGACATACAATTTTTTTTATTTTATCACATTTTATTAAAGGTAAGTACAGTTCCTAAAAAAGCTTATTTCATTGGTCCTCCAACCATTCCCTTAGAAGCTTTCCGAATGTGAAAATGCGCCATAGGAATACCTTCTTTGAGCAAGCTTATAAAGACAAGTTCCTGAAGCAGGTAAAGTCAGTGGCAAAGTCGCTGGCAAAGTTGCTGTAATCTAAAAATTGTGTGTTGCTTGTCGGTTTGTTCTGTTCGAAATTTGCTGCCGTTTGTTGGCTGCATATCTATGTTTAAAGTTGGGGGGTGGGGGGATGTGTGCGTGTGTGTGTGTTCTACAAATGGTGCGTGCTGAGGGCAATCCTTTAGAAAATGCATCTTAATTTTGCTAATGTTAATGCTCCTAGGTTAGGAGGTATGCATTGTTAGAAACAACAGAGCATGTAGAGTGGTGAAACTATTCTTAAGCTGTCATTCCTGCATTCTTTTTCCCCTAACTTGCTTAGGACAGTTTTTCTTGAGAGGGCATATATTGAACAGTGACGTTAACTCGCATCAGCTTCAAAGTTTTCACATCTGTGTGTGCTTTGAATTTAATTATTTGGTTTTGTGTATGATAATCAACAATTTTAGATTAACAATATAACAGTGTTAAGGTCGAGGCTGAAAAGAGCACTTATGAAAGGACAGGCGCTGATATGTTCACATGTGTTCTTTGTGTCCTGATCCTTAGTGCTGTTATATGAACGCTGTCAAGATGAACCAACTCAGCCAAACAAAAGTATTATTGAAAAATTTTATGATTTACTTAATCGAAAGGCAGACGCAAGAAGCATATTTTCAGTAAGGCTTTGCATCACTTTTTTAACAAGATTGCAAAAATGCATTGTTCTTGTAGGAACATCCCTTGAGAAAAATTTTTTGCAAAAATTTTTCTAACCAGTTTTGTATAAGCACTATGTGCAAAACATTTGTTGCACTTGTATCTTTATTTTCCTTCTCCGTTTTTGTAGCTCTCCCAAATCCATGATTCCGCTCCTAGAGGGCAGTGTCCCAGAGATTCCATCGACAGGCTGCATGCTGCATATACTTTTAACTTCATCTTTCCTCGTGTTGTTTGGTGGTTCACTTTGGTTTCGCCTTTTAGACTTAAGGTGTGCAGTGAATTGTCAAAGCTTAAGCTGGACACTCTGAAACTAGAAATTTTGTGGCCCAGAACTGCTACATGCCTACATGCATACAACATTGTCCTCTGCTAATGCATTCTATAAGCTTACAGTATTTCAAACTGTGTAGTTGGCGAACAGCTGCAGTGTTAACATGACAGATGCAATAAAGATGAATGAACATAAGCTAGTGCCTAATGTTGGTGAATGTAGCACTCTTCCTATCACCATTCTTTTGTACACTGTGTTAGCACCACATTTATTGCTACAAGTATTAAGTGACTAATCCATGAATAAGTTCCTCTAAGCTAACTGAGTAGGCTGATATTATTGGGTTGTGAAGAACACTTTTGACATTTGTATTTTGACGTTTGTAATAGTCATAGGTTGTGGTAGTTCCCGAGTGATCTTAATGCTGTAGCTTGCCTCAATGCCTTGACAGCACAGATATTTGACTTTCATGAATACCGACTGCTTGTGCTCGTTCTCATGTTGGAACACAAGCAAGTGCACCTTTGATTGCAGTGAGGTACCTCTGCTTTTTTTCTGCAGCATTTTAATGCAAAGTTCTTTGCCTCATCCTTGCCACTTAGGGGCAGGTAGGTAGATAGGTAGTTAGGCAGCTTCCCATATCGTTTCGCTTTAATAATAATACAATATGTGTGACTGATTGGGGGGGGGGAGGCAGGGGGTGATCGATCCTCTGACATCAAGCACAGCAGCCTCGTATTCTAACCATTAAGTCATGATAGCACCCATAGTTCTGTCATTCCAAAGCCAGCCAGGTGTTTGAAAGGTTTGGCACATGCACCCCCTGCCACTTCGTCTTTGTTCCTTGTGACAGCTCATGCTCTGAGGGGCCACACTGTAGATAGTGCAATGTTAGATTGCACTACCTCTGGGACCGGTGCACTTCCGTCAGTATTTTCCTCCTGACACGCTACATAGAAATTGTGTGACATTAGCCGCGTTTACATGAATGCGACAGTGTCGCATCGCATCGCATTTCTAGCGCATCACATTCATGTAAACAGCAGTAATGCGCTAGAAAGGCGCATCGCATTAATGCGCCAGGCGAGGGTAGATTTACGGGCGCGAGTCGACTCTCGCGGAGCATGTAAACGCAGGATCGTCGCATTAGGAATGATGGGAAGGAATTGCCAAACAACATGGCAGCGGTCCCGGCTGCCCGCTTCGAATTGAATTTGGCGTTGTTTTTGTAAAATGCACTTCGTTCGCAGCAAATGAATGTGTAAACGGCTTTCGCTTAGTCTCAGGCCGCTTCGACGACAGGGTATTATGGATAACCTTGTGGTGTTTTCGAGATCGCTTCTCGTTTCGAACGAGGCGAAGCCTAATGAAAGAAACATGCGAGATGTCAGCGCTACCTATCGCTATAGTCGGAAAGTAGCCGCAACGACGACTAATGGCCTCCGAGATCCGAAGATCTCGCTGGCCAGCTAAAGCTGCAAAAAACGTGCGCTGCTTCGCGTCCGCTACACTATAGCGTATAGCGTACGCTATAAGTTGCGTACGCTAAACTAAAACTGTCTATTTCTCGGCACTCAACCACCAACGTGCACTCGGCCCACAACCTGAAACCAGTTGCACCGGAAGTCGGTTGCACTTCACTTATACGACACCATGTGGCGCTACGTTTTTGCGAGAGTTAAGGCGCTACATGTAAACGGCGTCGCATCGCCTTTCCCAAATGCGCTTGGAAATGCGATGCGCCACTGTCGCATTCATGTAAACGGGGCTATTGTACTGACTTCATGACCACCCAAATTAATCATGCTTTAACATATCTTCGCTGGAGTACAAATTTTATCATTGTTTTAACGTACACCACATGAAATAGCCATAGGTACTTACAATTGCATAACATGTAGTTGCTGATGACGTCACAATCTGTGTTTCTCTTGCTTAAGCTTGTACACTACCAATGTAGAAACCAAGGCCTGCCATATTGTAAGCTCAAGTTTAACGGCCAGTGTAGAACTCATGCCATTGGCACCATACCATCATATTCAGTGTGATCGTTGTCATGCTGCTGTCATCAGAGACACATAGACTCACGACCTGCACACACAACTATGCAATTTACACTAACGCATTGGTCCTGCTGGTTTTGCCTTGCAGAACCCCAAACAATGCTAGATAGCCAGTTACCTTCAAAGTGCGTCGCATGACACCGATTCCCAAAGTGCGTGGGGTCTGCACAATTTAGCCACTTGTGCTGATTTTGGCTTCTGTTGTTTGAATTCTAAAACCACTTGGCTTTTAGGTCTTGATGAATCGAGGCAATATGGGCCGTGTCCTTGACGTCTTCACCCTAGAAATGAGAGTGGGGATCCGAAAGAACTACAAAAAAGGAGCAGCAATTTTAGAGCAACCTTGGCTGGTCTCTTGTTATGTGTAGCAAGTAAAGTTTAATTAGGTGCTCTTGGCAGCGTTATCTAGTGAATGAGCTGAGCTGGTGGTTTTAGCACATTTGAAATGTTGCATAGCGCCTTTAGAGGGGAAAAAGCGTAACCAGGGGGGTCTACCAACCGGGAAAACTGGGAATTCTCAGGGATCTTGAATAGTCTCGAAAAACTCGGGGAATTTGTGCTGCGATCAGGGAAGATTAGCTGACATTTTATTGAAAGGGAACGAAAGTCGCCCACTGCTGGCTCGACTAAAAGAGAGGAATCGTAACGAATTGTCTTTTACACCGTGCTGTCGGCTGGAGTCAACGACCACTTCTCGGGCGCCCGATTTTTGTGACATGCCCGATAATGCGGACGGCTTCGCGGCACCACTACATACTCTATAGAGTCAATGTATAAGAACGTCTGTAATTTCAGACGCAAGAACCCTTCACTGTCCAATTTTCCATACTTTTTGCCGCAACCGTAGGTCCGAAATGGCATTAATCAAAGCCAACACCGCCGTTTTGATTATCTCGCTGCCTCGAACCAGCGCTCTCGCACGCAGATCTGCTAACGTGGCAAAGCTAGGCTTAGCTGCTTCGCTGTTCACTATTAAGGTTCTTGCGTTTGGTGCCGTGTTTTTCATTGAAAGAATTCGCCGCTGTCAGTAATGGCAGCGACTCCGCCTCTGCAGTCCTTGTGATTGGCTTTGAAGCTCAGAAAGCATGGCGCATTGCATAATGCTAGTTCCCAAAAGGCAGCTTCGCCTCAGCACAGCAACGTTACGCGGTGAAGCTTATGTGAACTATTGCGGTGAAGCTTAACAAGCGTGGTAGGGGGCAGTTGTCACGGGACACAGTACATATTCCATAATCATACATGCGTGAACCCGCAGTCTCCTGTCAAAGGACGAGCACCAATATGCCTAATAAGTGTACTGGCAGGCCTTCAAAGTTTTTTCGGACATGTCTGTGAGGATTTGAGCCCTTAAGGGCAGTAAAAGAGCTGCATTTATTTTTTCGGACTGCCCGATTTGATTTTTCAGTCATTATTGTGGCCCATAGGGAGTGCGAAAAATCAAAAATTGACTGTACAACTGACAAAGTGGATTCTTGAAATGGTCTGTGGGGCGAACGCAAGGCGGAACAAGGACAAGAACAGAAATAACCGTCGCATTGAGGAACGATCGGGAAAGGAACTGTGGCGCCTCTTCTTTGAAGGAGCTTGAGCTCAAAAAGCAAAGTGTTGGCTGACGCAAAGATGCAGGTGACCCTCATCCAAACCAAAATAAACTCTTTAAAGCAGTGAAACACAAAAGGGAGGCATTGTGCATGGGCTAAGAGTATGTGAGGGCATTTGAGGTTGACTTTCCAACTGCTGAGAAATAAATCTCCCTTGTGACAAAGTTTGGGCCTAATACCAATGAACTTGCTATAACTTGATAGAAATAGCTCATTTTCAAAAATATTTGCTTCTGTATGCATCTCTTTTTATTCGTAGTTATCTATTTTAAGTAAAATAAACACTGCTCCTTACTATTCAAGCTTGATTAAGTTGTTCTTTTTTTTTTAATGCTTACTTAAGAGTGACAGCATTGGATGATGTGGTGTCAGCCTGTCTTGACATAAAATAAAGTTCTGTGTTGCCCAGGGAAAACCTGGAAAACTTGGGAAATTTGAAAATGTCTGTTGGCAGACACCCTGGTAACAGTCAGTCAGTTTTGTAGACTGCTCAGTGAATAAAGGGACGTCTTGAAGCAGTCCTTGGGTCTAAGAGGTAGTAGGCAAGTATTGTAGATGTGAAGTGTGCAAGGGTGCATTCAGTGTTTGTAGTCAGATCTTGCTCTTGGGACACTTTAAACACAGTGAGCTCGCTGGATCGTGCTTGTGCTATTACATAGTGGTAGACTGATTGATTGAGTTTAATGTTCCAAAGCTGTCAGAGAGTGTCAGGTTAATTGACCACTCAGCATCTTTGTATACACAGACCCAATCAAAATATGACACCTTAACGGGGAATCAAACCTACAATCTCATGCTCAACTGCAGGGAACCTTGCTCTTCTGTTTCAACTTCATAGTTCTCATTTGAAACAAGCTGGGCTTTCCTCAAAAGTGCAGAATATAGTCAGAGAGCCTTTCAACAGGCATGGACTAAGTGCAGTGAACAGCCAAACATCTGGGTGGGAACTGGCACTTTTGAGGCAACAAATTTTTTATGCTGTCTCTTGTGCTCTTTCTTCTTCATTTAAGGGGATGCTAGAGCCAAATTGAAGTAGAATTATATTGTTTCAGCGTTCTCAAACTGTCATTTTAAATGAGAACAATGCCTTCATAAGTCAGAAAATTGTGCAAACGAGGGACAGGACTGGCACTGAGACTTTAAACATGGAGCACCAGCTCCCATTATGTAATGTGTTCAGCATAAGCTGTTATTTGTTATATCTACGTGCACTTCAGCGTGAATGAAAATGCACTTTTGTTAATTTCCTTACTACACAGAACTCGCAGGTGCTGCTTTTGTATGCGCAAGTATGTCGACACATTATTTACTTAAATGCAACGCCTGTCTGCAGGAGTGGCTTGAAACATATAGTAGCATTCGGCATGACATGGCATCTGATATTGCCAGTACAGCTGCAGAAGACCCGTTTTGGAGTACTGCTATGCATTTGGGAGGGGGGGGGGGGGGAGTGCTATGTCATACTGGCAACCATTGTTTTGTTTATGCCACACAGGCAGTTGCAGTTTTTCACATGTCGGTTCCTGTTGTAATGTTACAACCAGCAGCAGAGCGCTTTCAAAGACCGTGTCATGGATACATTCTTGTTGGCAATAAGTTGAACTGTGGAGGTTGTTTCTATTGCTGAAGAGAAAAGCACACGCAAAAAACTCTATGTGTCCAGTACTGTTTAAAGGGACCCACAGAGTGCACTTTGAAATGCTTACTATTGCCTGATATTTCTCCAGCTGGCTCGTCAGAGTCTTTCCGCCGACCATCGGCAGTTGTGGCTCTCAAGGACGAATCGTATGCTGTGAAGGACGATTTCTGCATCTACGTATTCTCCAAGAATGGCGAGTTCATCCGTACACTAGGAAAGAACAGCCTGTGCAAGCCCTATGGTGAGTGGTATTCAAAAAAGTGGGTGATAAGCCTTCAGTCATGAGCTGCCATGCATTGTGTCCTCGGAGAACACGTACGGCTTTAAGGGACTTGTGAAGTTTCTTTAATATGATTTTGAAGTGGTGGTTGGCGTTGGTCTAATGTCAGTGCATGCTGCAGGACACAGTGAAGAAGAAGAAGAAGAAAAGACATTGCTACTGCTGAGCACATCATCTGGTGTCTCTTTAATGAAGGAACTGTGTTCTGCTATGTAATTAACCTTGTAATTGCCAAACACAGACCCATAGCAAGGAAAAAATAGAACGACTCCTTCACCTTTTTTTCTGGCCATTTATTTTTAAAAAAAAGAACGTTATTTGGGTTAAAATTTTGTTAGCATTAGTAGCATATAAGTAATGCTACTGTAGAATATGGTTAAAGTTTTCCGTGCATAAATAACAGAAAAAGTAACTAACATAGCATATGCAATACCCTAGGCATTATAAGGCTTAATTAGATGCACTAGATGCAGTACTCTGTGGCATTCCTCTTTTTGTTAGTGTTGTGATGCTTATGCTTCGAGCAGTGGCCTACATGCTTTTTAGCATTATGAAAGTATTGGAGAATACTGTGCTGATGGTGCTGCTGTGCCCAGTATGATAAGCTGACAGCTTTTTGTGCTCATTCGGCACTCCTTTTCTCATTGAAATGGCTGGGTGAAGAGTGGCTTCCATAGGTGACAGCGCACAAATGATAATGTCTAGGAGCTCCTGTGACTTCTGCCCTTGACCCTACTGCTAACCTCCATAATGAAAAGAATTCAGACACATAACTTGTCAATCAGGATGTATCTGCAGTCAAGCAGGTGAGAACATATGGTTTATTTCAAAGGAGAGATGACAGTGGTAACAGCACCCATAAATTACACAAGCAGTGGAATCAGTGAGTGGTGTGATGAAGCATGTTGTTGTGATGTAGGAAGGTAGCTGACCACATGCATCATACAGTATCTTCACGGAATCAAAATTTCATTACAGTTTTTGGTGGTATAGCCATCCAGGTCAGTGTATTTTCTAATGGGAGGATGAGACACAAGCTAACTCTAATGGATGCATGAAACATGGACTGATATACCTGTACTCCTGATGATGAGAGCCATAAAGCAGTCCTCAATAAAACAGGGCTGTCATTTCGAATGTAGAAAAAGTAAAGGTGCTTGTCATGTAACGTAAATGTGCTTGTCAGTACTTGCAATGTTAAAATAATGATGCTGTGTAGGCAACGGACTGCAACTGGGACAATAGAATTTAAGCAGTAATGTGATGCTGTGCTGGCTGAAGCTGGCAAGTTCACTGGAAAAGCATACCGTGATATTAAAGAAAAGCAAGGACTGTGTCATGTTATTATGCAAGCAACAAGGAGGATCATGATGTAGTGTTGGCTGCAAAGAAACTATACTTGTCTACAGGAATGCATTAGAATATGCTCAAACAAGAACAGTACACCAACAACTAGCATTAATGGCTCAATTAGCTTGGCAGGAGCAATCGTCAACCACACATAGCTTTGCTATTAGTAAATATCAGTAACATTAGTTTTCAAAGGTGAACTAGGAATTGCTGAATGAGATGAAGCATAATTTGTTAAATGTTTTGCTCGTGGAATTTTGCTGATAGACCTTTTGGCTGAGAGACCTTTTGCTTCACTCTTCAATGGTGTGCTTTCGGTAAAACGGCATAAGACTTTCCAAAGCCCTAGCTGTTGTACTAGTGCTGCCAGCTGATTATAAAAATTTTTTAATTGTCACTCTGAAGTAAGGTGAACACCTTTTACCTTCTGTGGCTTCATAATTATGCCTCTTCTCACTCAAAATAAGCTTGTAAGCTGAAAATGAGTGCTCAGCATCAGCAGAGGTGAATGGAGCATTTTTGTATTTCATGTGTTTAACAGCTTCACACGTTCTAGGATTGTTGAGCGTTTACCTTCAAGAACTTGAAAACCTTTTCTGAGGAGAAAAACAAATTCATGCAACATCGCGTCGACTAGCTGAAGTAAGCCTCCAGGCAGATAGACCCCTTTGTGATACGTAGAGCGGCTATCATTATTAAAACTTTATGGCCTAAAAATGTATTCTTTCCATTACATTTATTGTTCTGTTATGGTTATACCAATGACAAGAGCAACTGATTTCGCTATTCGAACTGGGTAGCAATAACAATAATGACAGCCGATTTTACTACGGTTGGCCAGCACAGGGTGTGTGAACCTCCTTTAATATGTTGAATACCATTGATGGATGGATGAACTTTGTTGTGGTCTTGTAGGGGGCATGCAGCAGGCCACTCCCACGTTGGGACAGAGAGGCCGAGCTTCTCCACCATGTCGTGGGCCTGTTGGACAGCCCATAACTGTTCTTCGAAGTTGGGGCTGCGTAGAACATCCCAGCGTGATAAGTGTTGCTTTCATCACCACGTAACGCGGGACACCATTGATCCCGAAAAAAAAAAAATTTTTTTTCAGGTACCCTTAAAAATGTTTCATTCAGGTGCATTTCTTGAGGGATATGAAATCAGTTATGACAGTTTTAGATCATAAAGCATTCCAGGAGGAAGCCCACGGAGCTAAATACTTCTTGTCCATTGATCTTCAATCCAGCTACTGGCAGATTTCAGTTGATGAAATGGACTGCGAGATGGCCTTCATCACACCTGATGGTTTATATCAGTTCAAAGTCATGCCCTTTGGCCTATTCAATGCCCCTGCAACATTTGAACCTATTATGGACTCTCTTCTGCGAGGCTACAAATGGACCACCTGTCTTTGTTATCTTGACAACATTGTTTTTTCTCCTATGTTCGGCAGCCACCTTACCTGACTCGCTGCAATTCTTGCGGTCTTCCGAAAAGCCGGCCTCCAACTGAACTCCACGAAATGTAAATTCAGATGGCGTCAGATTACCGTGTCAGGACACCTCGTTGACGTATCCGGTGTACAATGAGACCCAGAAAAAGTTCGTACTGTTCGCAGTTTCCCTGTGCCACATTCTGTTTCTGATGCATGTTGCTTCATCGGCCTGTGTTGTTACTTTCACCATTTCGTCAAAAACTTCGCCGACGTTGCTCGTCCTTTGACAGATCGTCTAAAGAAGAACACGTCATTCTCATGGGGCCCAGAGCAGGCTTACGCGTTCGCCGCTCTCATCGAGTTCCTGGCCACCCCTCCCATATTTGCCCATTTTGATCCATCTGCACCGACCGAAGTCCACACTGACGCAAGCGGCCACGGCATCGGCGTTGTTCTCACCCAACAGCAGAATGGTACTGAGTTCATGATAGCTTACGCCAGCCACCCTTGTTCACCTCCAGAGAGAAATTACTCCATGACCAAGCGGCAGTGCTTGGTTTTAGTTTGGGTTGTCGCCAAATTCTGGCCATATTTGTACAGCTGCACATTTTTGGTCGTTACAGACCACTATGCCCTCTCTTGGCTGTCTTCCCTCCGGGACCCGACAGGACAGCTTGGTCGCTCGACTTTGTGGCTCCAGGAATTTTCAGTTATTGTCAACTACTAGTCTGGATGTCTGTACAAGTATGCTGACTTCCTCTCTCGTCACCCTGTGGATCCTCCTGGTCCTGTTGCGCATAATCCAGTGACCTGCGTGATGGCTTTTACTGACATGACCGACATGCGCGCTGAACAACAACGCAACGAATCCTTACAGCCCATCATTGCTGAAGCACAATCTGGCAGCACCGACAGCATGGGCCACATGTTCGTGCCGCATGGCAGCATCCTCTACCACCACAACGTCATCCCTGACAGCCCTGAGTTGCTTCTTGTCCTTCATCATCTGCAATCTGTCGTTCTCGAACAACTTCAAGATGCACCGCCGGCGGGACACCTGGGAGTTTTGTGTATGTACGACTGTGTATTGCGCCGGTTCTACTGGCCGGGTCTCTACCACTCTGTGCGTCATTATGGCGCCACATTGCGAATTGTGTCAGCGCCGGAAGAAACCTCCCCTACCACCTGTTGGACGACTCCATCCAATTGAAGTTCCCTCTGAACCTTTCTTTTGCGTAGGCCTTGACCTGCTTGGCCCTTTTTCGACGACAACTAGAGGGAATAAGTGGATCACCGTCGCTACTGATTATGTGACATGCTATGCGATAACAAAGGCATTGCCAACTAGTTGCGCAACTTACGTTGCTGATTTTCTCCTCCACAATGTCATTCTCCACCACAGTTACTTACAGATCGCGGCTGCTCGTTCTTGTCTCGAGTTGCCGACAACCTCCTTCACTTTTGTGTCACCAAGCACAAGCTGTCCAACGCCTACCACCTACAAACGAACGGTCTTATGGAACATCTCAGCCGAACACTTACACAGATACTGTCGATGTATTCTCCAACAATCGCCGCGACTGCGACGCCACGCTGGCCTATGGGACATTCGCATAGAACTTGTCCCGACATGACACTGCAGGATAGTCATCCTTTTATCTTTTGTTTGTTGGTCGTGACCCGACATTGCCATTTGACACCATCCTACCTTCTGTGACACATGTTGGAACTGAGTATGCTCGTGAAGTCATTGCTCGCGCTCACATGGCACATCAAGTCACCCGATCCCATTTATTAGCCTCCCAGCATATGCAAAATGAGCGTTACGACCGGTGTCATCGTGATGTTAAGTTCGTCCCAGGTGCTTGAGTGCTCCTTTGGTCACCATGTCGTCGGGTCGACCTCTCCCAGAAGCTTCTCTCTCGCTACACAGGGCCTCATGAAGTCCTACGTCAAGTTAACATCAATTACAAGAACTCGCCGTTACAGTGATCCGTCCTCAAGTCTGACACCTGTTGACATCGTGCAATTTTCGCGGCTGAAGCCATACTTCGCTTGCCGTTCTTTGCATAACATGTGCCGAGACGGTGCTTCAGCACCCGGGGTTCCTCTTACGGAAGAATAAAAGAAGTGAAAGGAAGAAGGATATCGGTAGATGCTGGTTGCTACGTGATGTTGCTGGTCAGCCATCTTAACCACATCAACTCTGCTTGTGTATATATTGTAAATAGTCTCTATAGTCCCAACATCCCCATAACGATATACTTTGTAACCAGTTAATTTTATTAGTTGAATTGTGAGTCAATGTAAAAAAATATTATTTTGGACGGGGCATTTCGTTTTGCATTTTATTGTATAGAATATGCAATTACTGTTATACATCGATCTGTATCATGTACTGGCATTGTCTGACTGTGCAGGGTGACGGAGCTAGTCAAGCAATGGTTAACACTGCTTTTTTTTCACCACCCTTGGTTTCTTCCCTAAAGCTGATATAAAAGATGAATTGAACAATGGGTGAATGAGTGCAATTGCTACGACAATAGGATGATGATGACTTTGTGATGATGACGGTTTGAAGATGGCGTGGAGACAGCCCTAAGATGACTCAGTGACAGCAATGTAGTAAAAAATGGTTGAAAGATCACTGACATGACAAGGAAAGAATGGTCACAATGTCATTAAGGCAGTGAAATGGCAGAGCAGGACAATCGTAGCATGTTGGTGTTAGAGCTCATGTCGGCACTCATGTGCATCACCTGCTGCCGCAGGCTGCTTTAATTTGCACTTTATCCAGTGTTTTGCACTATGTCCAATCCAATACTGGGCAATCAGGCTACCTTAATTCGCACTATGTCCGTATTTTTAGACTGCACTCATCTCCACATTTTTCAGAGCCAAAATGTCGTCAAAATGTCATCACATCTTTGAGCTTGTCTGACCTTGGTCTCGACTTAGCTAAGAAAAGCCTTGCATTTATAAAAAACTGGACATTGAGTGATGTTTATTTTGATAGCTAGGTACGGTCCTTGAAACAGGTTTATGTGAAGCAGGCAGTGTAGCTGCACGAGAATTGCTTGCTAAATTAAGATAATAAATTTGAAGTTTGAAAGTGTGTAAGGCCAACAAATGCTTTGTGTGAGGTTCAGGAGAGAAACGTTTCATCGAGACATCGTACATGGTTTTGTCATTTTTCTTCATAGTAACATCAGCACTGGAGCACGTGCCGAATTCAATGCAGTCTGCTGAATGTTTGCTAGATGGATAGGCCTTCCCTTTAGGTCAGCATGCCCTAAATGTGACTTTTTGAGCCAAATGTTTAGGTGCTTTAGGAATGTTTTGGGACTAAATTTGTATATGTGAGAGAAACAAGGAAAATTTTACTGCAGAGCAACAGAAAAGGGGAGGCTGAAATTTTGTCTCATAACATGGGAAAAATTTAAAAACAATTGTGACACTCCAGCGACACTAATGTGTCCTCAGAAACAGTTGTATTGGTTATTAAAATGTAGTGCTTTCATTATCAAGGAATGTGCATTTTTATGCGTAGTGTTAATAACTGTGGACAGGTCAGTGCTCCGTTTGTTTTTATCCTTTCTGGTCCACTGATTCCTGAAGGTGTCTCAATGCCTTATGGGTATATGGAGCTTACAAACTGTAAAATCAGTGTGCCAGTAAAGGTGATCACATCATTTATGCAGACTTGGTGCTGCAAATTGTTGTTTCCCCATTGAACTTTGCAAGTAAATGCCTACACAGTGCAGCAGTCTGAGATATTTGGAGACTGCTGCTTAAGGCATGTTACATGCATTCAGTGAATTGTGAATGATTTCCAAATACTCTGTGGTCATTATACGCACACTAGACAAATTTAGAAGTTAAAGTGACAAATCTTGAATGTGCCCGGTGAGCTCTCTGAAATCTTCTGAACTGTTACAAAGGCTGTTATTATGTTTCAAGAAACTGCATTGGGAATTTAAAAAAAAAATTATGCATGCAATCTAAATTTAAGGGTCACTGACTGGATTCCAAGGGAAGGGAAGCGTAGCAGGGTGCGTCGGAAAGTTAGGTGGGCGGATGAGATTAAGAAGTTTGCAGGGACAACATGGCCACAATTAGTACATGATCAGGGCAGTTGGAGAAGTATGGGAGAGGCCTTTGCCCTGCCGTGGGCATAACCAGGCTGATGATGATGATAATGATGAATCTAAATTTGTTACTTCAAAAGAAAGTATAAACAAGCCAGGAAGCACTGTGACATCTTCTGTTGCATAATGGTGTGCTTTGTCCATAGCATTGATTTTGAAGGTTGTGATCATGTCTTCGTTATTATTTTTTTTTATACCTCAAGGCCATCCACTGAGGAAACAGGTGCTTAAAAAAGCTGTAGCAACAAGAACATATGTTGCAGTGGCGAGGATGACATTTTTGGTGCTTAGTGCATCATCTGCACACTTGTAATCTGCAGGTTTGCAGAAATTGCAAGCATTTGCTGTTGGTTGATATACGGGGTGTCCCAGCTAACTTTAGCCAGAGTTCAAAAATATGTGAATGCCACATTACTGCCACAATACATTATTTTTTGCATTCTATCTAATTAGATAATTAGCATTAATGAATTAGTGTAATTGAGAAAATTGTAGAGCGACATGAAAAACTCCCAATACAGCTTTCTGTTGCTCAATACGTGCTACATAGTGTTTTTCGGAGTGTTACAGAAGCCTGCAAATGCACACGAAATTGCCGCGCGACCGGCCACTCGAGGCCCTTTGCGTGTATTCACGGGCTTCTTTCACGCTTGGAAAAACACTTTTATGTAGCACATATTGAGTAACAGAAAGCTGTCTCGGGAGTTCTTCATGTCACTCTAGAATTTTCTCATTGACACTTTTAATCTAATTACAATAGCTGAGAAGTTGATTAATTAATTAAACCTAATTATCTAATTGGGTGGAATCAGGAAAAGTTATTTGAGTAGTATCTCTTAGTGACGGCAAACAACATTACCTTGGTTCTGCCCAGCTACATGGCATTTGCATAGTTTTAAACTCTGGATAAAGTTAGCTGGGACACCCTGTATAAGAATCCAGATGAGAGATGTTACTTTGCACAATCAAGTAGTCGTTGTTGCACCAACCATGTGGCTCCTTTTCACAAATGTTTGTTAGTAGTAGTATGTTCATAGCAAACCCTGTTGAAGCTTCAGGCACTTCTAACCCTTTGACTGCTTTTTTTTCTGACTGCTCTTCGCACCCTGCCACATGTATATATATATATATTTTTGCATGTTTATTCAGCAGACATTTCATGCTATATCAAAGCTAGTCCCTTGTCACCACTTTCGTTTCAGGCAATATTTATCAAAGATTGAAGGGGCCATGAAACACTTTTTTGATGAACACAGTAAAAATATGTTGCTAACATGTTAACGAGGCTCTTGTAAATATGTGAGCCAAGTATTATTGCACTTCCTGTAGTAGTAGGGAATTTACAATCTCATGTCAAAAGCAGTGAGTAGGCGTTTGCTCTTGCATCCGTAATGTTGTCACCGAAAGCACCTGGCCCACCAACACTATCAGCTCATTTTGTGATCGCAAGAACATTCTTAATATTATGTAGTTTGTAATATTGAGTTAAATAAAAAGTATGCATGATCTCAAAAAGATTGAAAATTCATTTCATCGTTGCACTGCTCATGGCCTCTGAAATTGCAGTGGCATGCTATGTAGCGTAGTCTACCGCAGCTACCTCAGGGTGCTAAGACGAGCGCTTTCGCCACTGCGGCTCTCAGCCTTTAGCTGGAGCTTCATTTTCTTGCCTTCTCCGCTGTTTAGCTTCCAGCTGGCTAGTAGAGATGAAAAAATAGAGAGAGCCAGGTATATTGTTGCGATAACTCCACTTATAGTTAGTTGAAGGATTTGAAAAATTTTTTTGCAGCTTGATCTTTGTGGGAGAACGTACTGTAATAGTGAGGCTATTCTGTGGTGAGTTAAATGTTTCAGGGCCCCTTTAATAAATTTCTTAGTCTGCCAAAGCACTGGTGGATTTTCCGTGATGACTTGCCATGTATTTTCTGCCATAGAACAGCTGAGATTGAGCAGCAGAGCATCAAGACATCCGCTCAACATATTGTCTGAAGTTTACCCTGCTGTTTGTTCAGCTGAACTCTTCATGCCGCGATGGGTCCAAAATGTTCCTATTTGCACAAATTGCCGTGGCGCTTAAAATGCAGAACAAGTATGCCTGGGAGAAGTAGGGGGAAAGTTCTCCAAGTTACATCGGTAGTAGTGGTGTAGAGGGTTAGGGTTCTTGGACCTCAGTTCCACGAATGCTGTTTAGCAAGTTGCATTCTCATGTCATCTCACCATAATTGCACTTTGATTAGTCTCTATAGATGACTCCCTTTGTTGCTGCTTCATTGTATGTTGTCACTGCTCGCATTACAGGTCTGGCGATTCAAGGGGAGGAGAATTTGTTCACCCTCTCTCTTGGCGATGCTGTGCCAACATTGCGGTGCTTCAGTGCATCAGGGAACTTTGAGCAATGCATGGTGTATGGGCCGCTTGTGCCATCGCCACCTGCTGGCTCCAAATGCCGCTTCATGGATGTGCACGAGGGCCACATCTTTGTCTCTGACCTAGGTGAGCTTAAACTGCTGTTAGCATGGGGAGTGGAGAACGAAATTCTCCTAACATGATGAAATAAATTCTGTGAAGATGCATCATCCGTGGCTGATTTGAAGTACTGATGGGAGCCCTCTCTAGGCTATGAGAGGTGCACAAGGCGGTGAAAAGGCCTAATGTTTCTGTAACAATTTAGTGGTAGCCGTGGATCCATTCCTATTAGTTCTACTGAGCCAAGCAAAGCACAGTACTGGGGCAGTAGTCATGGCAGTCAAAGTCAAAATGTGGGTCCAGTGAAGGTATTCTGTAAGAGTCCACCTAGTGGATATGTCCATTTCGTCTGGTATTGAAGATCTGATTGGCCGGGCTGCGCTGCGCATCCGCAGCACAAGGCGCCATAGCCAATCAGCGCTTCAGCAGCAGATGAAATTGACATGTCCACTAGGTAGACTCTTACAGAATACCTCCCCAGGCTTCGTCATGAGAACAGGCAATTTGTTTAGAGAAGATCAAGCACATTTCTTGCACTGCCCTTGCATAACTGGCACTTGCTTATCGGACAGCTCGACCGCAGTAGTGCATGTCATACCACATCCCGACGATGACTTATTTGAGCTGGCCTACTGCATTTACTCTATTCTAATGTGCACGTTAATTGTAATGGGCGCCTAATTTTTGTAGCCAGAAAGGAAAAATACAGTGCTCTAGATTGTAACACACACTCTGATTTTCATACTTGTTGTTCACTCGCCAGTTTTTTATGGCAAGGGATGAGTAATGGCGAATTATTTTCACTTTGGAAAAGAAAATTTATGGCATCTGAGCTACAGCAGACCAGGCGCCGCTCATCTTCGCTGATGGAGACCTCCTCATCACTATCAACCACCCAGAGCATCCATCTCGTCTTCAGTGCCATGTATGATACTTGAGATACCACAACGCTTAAACACCTTGCAAACCATGGCAGCCTGACTATAGTGCTAAGATTATAAGCATAATGAACTTACGGAGCCGGCATAAAGCTGCTGCAGCTGCTTCAGCTGCTACGTGTCGATTGCATTGGATTACAGAATATTTTAATGCCAATCACAATAACTTGTCACCAATGTAGTTTTCATTTCATACTCAAATCTGAAGCACATGTAAACTTAAGGTAAATTTTTTCTAAAAGAATATTTGCACGTTGGAGTAATTATGTTACTTATCAGGACTTGCGTATATATATCATGCATTATTTTTTACATTCGGTAATTTTTGGTTTGCTGTGCATGTAAATCTTCTATTTCAGCACTAGTGTCTTGCTTACATCTGAGACGTGTCTGGCTTCATGTGCATTCTGACAGCTGCAGAATCTGTGCACAAAGGCAGAGCAGCAACAGCTTATTGGGCTTGTGTACTCATCTTCTCTTTGTACATCACCGATGTTCAGGGTGATCAGACGAATTTGTGTTGAGGGGTGAGTTGTGTCAAAGCAAGACCATATTGACATCACGTGGCTTGTCCTGAAATAGCCTAAGACTGGGAGAATGTTCAACTGAAATACAGTGAAATCTCTATATAAATAACTTCAGGGAACCATGGTAAATTGTTTGTTATTCTGAAAGATCGTTATAGTGAAAGTCCCAAAATTAACCATCCGCCAATCAACACATCAGTTCATAAGTTGTCACCACATGAGCTATACATGAAAACGTCGCTGTTGGCTATCAGCGCGCAATGTTGCCATTTTCCATAGATGCGGCCGCCATGCACCACCAAAGCACCGTATGATAAGAGTGACACGTGTAAAACATACGCTGATGCTGAGAAAACTACCGACAAAAAGGTAGCTCCATGTTGCCTCTGAAGCGCAATGTTTCTTGGTTTTGTTTGTTTTCCACATTCCTCGCAGTGGACACCGCAACTGTCTCGCTCAAGGCAGACACCTTAACTAAGTCAATGTGCATGCGCGTGTAAATGACACCATCTGGAAAGTGCAAAGTGTGACCACGTGGCATCCCCGCAAGTGGAGGTTACATTTCACCACGTGTGTAGCTAGTATGGCCACAGTAAGAAGCACAAAAGAAAGAGGCATGTGCAGATAGAAGAGTTAAAGAAGGAAGAGATGAGCCTCCGTTGCTAGGCAACACTTTTCTGGGCGGAGCATGTACTTGCAAAACCTGATGTGTTGTTGCCTCTGAATACCCGCATTCTCTTTTTCCTGGGCGCCATCTCAGGTTTTCCAAACCTATTGCGCCGCGACATCTGCTCTCTGTGCCTTGTCTGCGAGCCTATTGTTTCGGTTGCTGTGAAGGATACATGTAAATCTAAGAATCCCCAGATTTTGTAACATTAGTCTGTAGTACTGAGGCAGGGAAGCTGAATAACGTTCGTTATTCTAAAAAGTTCGGCATACTGAAGTTCATTGTACTGAAATAAACTTACATTGAAGCTATAAGAAGTGAGCAGGAGATTTCTGAAAAGTTCGTTAATTTGAAAAGTTTGTTAATGTGGTGTTCGTTGTAACGAGGCTTTACTGTATACCATTTAGAAGTGTACCTTGTTTGAGTTGGAGATGTACTTTGCAGATTTTATTTCTAGTCATGTATTGAGAGGCGCCTGAATTTGTTAGAACCATTGGTTAAAATGTGGCAAAGACTCATTTTCATTGTTGGTGATAAAATTATTTTTTGCTAAATATTTTAATGATTTTTAGATATCTTTCCATGTTTCCAGAGAGACCTGTGTACTTAGAATGACCTTGAAGCACTTTTGTTTGAAACCTAGAAATGCATTTGATCTTTAAATACAGTATTTCAGAAATGCAGAAGAAAGTACTCCATTGTATTCAGTAGAAGTAGAGTTATTGGCAATCAAAGATTGCCACTGATCTGCTTTATAGTTCTCCTGCTTCTTATTCAAGGCCTTGCACTGCAAAGGCTATGGTGGAATGAGGCTGTGCCCACAACACTCCGCCTCCTGAACATCACTCTGGCGTGCAGTCCAAATTTGATTTTCGATGTTCACATAAGATGCCACTGTACTTCTGATTTTAGTGCCTACGAAGCCTCAGAAGCTCAGAGCTTGTAGGCTATCCCTCAACTTATGTTTGAGTTCATGGTGTCTTCACAGGTGTCTCATCCCTTTTCTGTGCTACACTGTACTTGATAGCTGTGTGCAGCTTTGTTTTCTTGCATTGAGTGTCACGAGTAGCTTATTTCCTTTCGCACCTATCTTACGGCAGTCGCACAATTTCTGACGATTGAATGAAACGTGTTTGCGTTCACTTGTGAGGATGACGGCAGTGCGCACCTAGGCTAAGCAATGGATGCTGCACTTCAGGCTCGCGTTGAAAGGATTCCCAAGATTACAAGCTTTGTTCACGGCTTCTGGACAAGGTAAAATAATTTGCAGCCTGCCGTGTCAGGCGCGCGGCAGTGGGAATGAGTGTGACTGCGGCAGTTGCATTCGCAGCAGCTTAGCTGGCCTGAATGGCAATTGGAAGCATTGGCTTCCATGGGTGACGGCATTCCTGGCACTTTTTCGAAGCACTTCCCCGACAACCATCTTCGTGCGGTGGTGGCGCAGCTGATCACGCCATTTTTTACGCACGTGCAACTCGAGAAGCAGATGGCCTGTTCTGCTCAGATGTTGGTGCTCAGGTTGGCTAGCCACGTGCGTGGAGCCATGTCACCCACAGAGAACAACCTGAGCTTGCGGTTGTCCTCAGTGAGCCGCAGCAGGCTCAGTGAGCGGTACCTTTGCAGCACCCTGTAGCAGCCATGGTATTTACACTACGCAGCAGACACAGCTACATGCAACTGTAGTGGCTAACTGTGGTTATGGTGCCAATACAGTGTAATGTTTGCTATGTGCACAACAGGGCTGGAGTGTGAGCTCATGCTCATGTGCTCCAGTCTGGCGGTGCTAAATCATGCGGACCAGCTTTGTCCTGCACCAGCTTGACTGATGGATAGTAGCCACTAGAGTATCGGAACAGAATGCTTTTCTTTCTAGTTTGTTTTATTCCACTAAATGTTTCGTTCCAGTTCTACTCTGTACCAAAAAAAATATAAATAAATAATCCGTAATGGTTTATAACAGTTTTGGTTCACATGACAAAATTTTCGAAGCAATGTAGCAATAAAATCTGTATTTATTTTTCTCAGTAAGTGATTTATGACTTCTGAGGTCTTGCTCGGTGCCTTGAGTCAAAGGTACTGAGCACGAACTCAGAAGCAGCACGTCATCGCGCAAACTCGCTGAAATGTGAGACCACTGCTTTCATAAAACGGACTTGAACGAACGATAAAACTTCGGTAACAAAGCGTTTTGCCCATAGAAAACAAACAATAAGCTCTTCAGCCTGCAAGCTCTATGTTTTGCTGTGATGCTGATCTGCTATTGCACCAAGCGGCAGGTTTAGGTTAGTGGAGCGCTTGACCGGCTATCGCTCACACTATCCCTGCCTGAGATATGCTCTTATGTGGACCCCTGAGGTACGCGCTAATGCTGACGCTGCCTAAAGTCAATTGTTTCGGAATGCCAACTTTCCCCTTGAACCGAAAACCAATAAGAAATATTTGGTTTCACTCTGAAACAAAATAGTAATGTTTTGGTTTACATTTCGTTCCATTCAAAAATGCATATATATTTTTTTCACTTTTCGTTTTCGTTTCGTTCCTACACACTGGTAGCCACATCAAAATTATGCATTTTCAAGCGTTATCAATAGCTCACTACAAAGCGATTTCTGTCAAATCATCTGGCCAGGACTGAGTGCTCGCTGGCAAGCATAATGGTTAAGTACTCAAAACTAATCGAAATTAGTGAGACCCGATGGCTACGGCACCGATAAACAGTGTGGCCACAGTTCCATCCTACGCAGGCAGGCACTGCTGAGTGTGCTCGAGTAGATGACAGTTGGCTTTTTTCGGAAGTACGCAGTTGCTGTAGAAATTTCAAATGCAGATTTTCCCCTACTTGAGCCTCCTTAGTATACTGCATCAATAAATATACACAGGAACAGCTGGAAGAAGCTCACTGATCCAAACATGATTCCTGATTGGCGTCAGCTGTTAGCCAATAGCAGTGCTCTATGGGAATCTGCCCGCTTATTTCAAGGGGAAGGCAGGGGACTTTGCACTCCGCTGTTGAACCCCACAAACTGCACACGAGTGCATGATTTGGCATAAATGTTCACAGCAGCATATGCTGTCTGCGGAGTATGTTTATTCACCAATCTTGATGGGTAATTTTGGCCCCTTTAAGGAATATGCCACCTGAAAATGAGAGAATGTAGGAAATATCTAAAAGTGGGCTCACATATCCAGTTACTATCTCTCACAACACAGTGTGAATGCCAACAAAACCTGAAAACTGTGATGAGCAACTTGGCGAAAATCACAAGCTCAAATCCAGTAACAAACTGTACTGGTTTCTCTGTGATCTCTTTCCACAAGTAATGCAGTGTATTGTGCGCACTGTTCGTCTTACAGAAACAAGTCTCTGCAACTATTTCATTACTTCTCCTCTGATCATGGAAGCTGGAGGCCTGCCTTCACAGCAAAGGCATTTCCTGTTGTCATCGCATGAAGCAGCTTGACAACTGTGTAACTGCCATGTAGATGGTGCAACAAGTGCAGGATTTTTTTTCTTGGACCGCATTGATAGGCCGATATCACCACATGATGCAAGGCACATGCACGTCGAACAACATGGTCGATACGCAGCAACTTCACAATGACAGTAGCTCTTGTTGCTTTCCTATTGTACTTGGCTTCAAGGCAACATTGAGAGGAATGTCAAGGATGACGTCATTGTGCATGTTTCTAGTAAATTTTGGGTGGAAGTTGGGCAGTGTGTCTTCTCAGCCATTTTTTTATTGTAGATTACAACGTGCAGCATGACAGGATAAAAACAAAGAAAGAAATTGTAGAACCTTTGCAGAATCTTTTTGTTCTCACCTCCCTTCCTTTTGATATCAAGGGGAAAGTCGGTTTGTCATGGCACAAACGCAGCAGGCTTTTCAGCCTGCTAATCAATATCGCTATCAAGATGCTTTGCAGCAACAGTGGGGCAGTGAAACTTGTCAAGAAATTTGTCTAGTTCTTGGTTGAAAAAAGATGAGTTCACATTATGAAGCAGAGTATATGATAGGGCTGTAGCACGCACACATATCCGTGCTTGCGTGGTATGGGCATGATGGGCTGCCCAAGTGGCACTGTGGAAACACCGGTCAACAGCGCCCTCCAGGCCATGCTTACCAGTTTAGGGTAGTGCAAAACATGGCTGACGTCAGTTAGACTCACAGTAATCGTCACCGACTGTAATTGTTGTATCACTTATAATCGGCATCAATACTTTGTGCATTTCTCTTTTTAACTCTTTCCTGAACAACTCGATCGCATAGAAGGAATTTGGCACGCCCTCTATGCAGATGACATCACGGTCTGGGTGACGAAAGGTAGTCTGGGGCAGATTCAAGAGGCGCTCCAAGAAGCTGCTTCGACAGTCCAAAAATATGCCGAGGAGTGTGGACTGTGCTGCTCTCCGGAAAAATTGGCACTTCTAATTATGCGCAGACGAGAAGATGAAGCCCCGGTCAAAATTGGGTGCATGACCCTGCGATCCCTGAAGTGGAGACAGTGCATATCCTGGGACTACTGGTTAACAACAAGGGTGTCAACGCAGCAATGATTACTCAACTCCGTACATCACGCGAACAAGTAATGCAAATGATCACACGTATCAGCAATAAGACGAGAGGGATGATGGAGAACGACGCTCTTCGGTTGGTCAAAGCCTTTATGCTCAGCAGCATTGTGTTCATGGCTCCGTACTTTCAGATGAGGAGGTGCAATTAAAGCATTTCGATGTCATGCTCAGAACATATAAAAAGGCACTCGGACTGTCGGTCAAAACATCTGCAGAGTGATTGTTGCAATTGGGGGTGCACAAAGCATCAAATGAGATAATTGAGGCCCACCTATTAAGTCAATATGCCAGATTGGCAGGAACGAAAATGGGACGCAAGGTACTGGAGGACTTGAATATCAGCTGTCCTTACTATACGGTAACAACACAAGACATTCCGAAAGAGTGGAGGGCAAATTTACGACACTGCCCTTTCCTAAAAACAGAAGATGGACCAGATCAATTCTAAATTAGAGAGAGCCTTCTTCGTGGATGCTGCGGGTCCGATGGGAGGAGTCTCCACAATATCGGTGGTGCATCAAGGGCAGACGGTCAATGGACTTTCTGTTTGGCACGGGGAAATTGGAGAATTGGAAGAGGTGGTGATCGCCATGGCGGCTTCACATCGTAGTTCCGAATACACCATTACAGACTCGCAAACTGCATATAGAAATTACACGCGGAGTCAAAGTGCACCGCTAGCTTGCAGGATCCTGAAACAAACTGGGGTCTTCGCTTCGCGTGAAGAGCTGATTTGGGTGCCAGGTCACAAGGGTGTAGAGGGAAATGAGTGTGCACACGCTGCCGCCTGAGCTTTTCTCCCCCGGGGTCCCTCCCCCTCCCTCCCCGAAGACTCTGACTTCCCAGTGCCATTAATAACTTATGCAGATGTATTGCAGCACTTGCGCTTATCGCGACGAAAATACCCGGGCCCGACCAAGGGATTAGATAAATAGGAAGATTGTATTTTACAAAGATTACAAACCATGTCATTTAATAACCCAGTCAAGCTACATGCTATTGAGCCACAATCCTTTTTGGCCGAGTGTAAATTCTGCGTGCAGAAAGCAGATTTGTGCCATATGGTATGGGCCTGCCAGGCTAATAGTGCCCTAGAAACTACATGACAGCCATTGTGGGAAGGATGGGAGGCATCCCTGTCCAGCTCAACCCCCGAGGACCAGCGAGCCGTCGTGGAAAGAGCTAGGGCGGCGGCCTTAGCCAATGGAATTCGGGAATAAAAACCCGACCACCCTTCTCCTAACTCCCCTCCCCTTTTCCTTTCAATAAAATGTTTTCGTCATCATCAACTCTTTCCTTACCGTGCCCTTTGGCCTTCATTAGTCTGCTAACAGTGGTTTTGAGCACCATTTTTGAGACCTTCCGCACCACTAATGGGCACACTGTGCTATCACACCTAAAGTAGTGTTAGTCTCGTTTTCTGTGTAGCTTGTTCTTGTTCCATGTGGCAGCGATTCTTGAACAGGCTTTAGAAACACAGGAGCTCAAAAGAGAAAATGGTCACCTCCGCAAACATCGTGCAACCTACGAAACATTGCAAATCTCGCAATTCTGCTGTGTCTGTAGTCGATTTTTTCGATGGCCTGAACAGCAGTGAGCTCCAGGCTAAGCAGCGAGTTCTGGAGGATGCTGGGCTTTTTGTCTATGCACCGCAAGTTTGGGCTTCTCTAATTGTCTCTACTCTCAAGCCATTAAGCACCAGCCAGCTGAAAATGGATACAAATTTTTAGTTGCAAAAAGTCCTATAATGACCACAAAACTCAAGATAAAAAATTTACTTCGACTTGCAAAGCCCCTTTGTCTACTTTGCCACGTGGCACGCCCCTAGTACACGGTTTCCAGCTGATGTTTTGTAGCAGGAATACTGTTCAAGGCAAAATTCTGATTTCTTTACAAATAGTGGCTATCAGATAGCGGAACATATTGTACATTTGAAGTGTTTTTAGCATTTTCTTTTTTAGTTAAGTGCAAACATATCTTTACAAGTTTTGTTCATTTTTATTCTACAGTGTTATTTTTGGCGATTAAATTTTTTTTTGTTACCATATAGAACTCATTAGTAAAATTTCTAGGCCTGAAAAGTGAATTTATTTGGCTTTCTTTTCATGCATTGCATAAAATTTTAAGTGCAATTATTTCTTCAGCTAAAGAATGTAGTGTAACCCCCCAAAAGAGGCAGTTTTCTCTACGGTAAGGAGGAGTAAACGTTGTGCGACCAGCATTCCTTTGTAAGAAATGCTATGTGCCTTTCAGCAGACCATTGTACTCCTGGGAGGAAAGTACCATGCATGCAGCTGAAGACACGAAATGCACACAATATTGCTCCAATTTGCTGTGTTATTGCTGTGTAGCAAAGTTGCACCTTAGAAAACATACAACATTTAGGAATGTACATATTGCCACTTCTCTTTTTTTTTCCCCCCTTCAAACTTGCGTGACAGCACGTATGTATCACGAAATTTTTGTGATGATTCAGTCTGCAATATTGTACATACATTAAGAGCTGTACTTCAGTAAAATCAGCCCAGTTGCGCCTTTTGCACTACTGCAGGTTTGAGCTGCATGTACAAGACCGATATGAGAGGGGTGCTGGTGTCTACTTTCGGCACCAAGGGCAAGGACCGGGGCCAGATATTCGAGCCATCTGGTGTGAGTGCTACGGAACGCTGCATTTTTATTGGAGACAGCAAGAACAACCGTGTGCAGGTTAGTGCTTAACCAGCATAATTAGCATTGTGTAAACAAGAAGACCACTGTTTTACTCCCTGATAAACAATCCCATGCTATCATGTGGGGAGCTGAAGGCACAAGGCTGTGTATGCTGTACAGGCGACTTCCATTGATTAGACTCCAGTTAATAAATATTTTGGTTGATTTGATCCCGACTAAAGGTCCTGGCTGGTGGCTGCGCATTTCTATGGGCGAAACTTTAGTTATTTCGAACTCAGTATTGACCTTTGCCACTTAATTCGAACTTGACCAGTCTGCATGATTGCGCCTGACCCCTATGGTGACAATAGCGACCCCTTCAGTGGTACTGTCTCTCTTGGCAGAGCTTAGGGGACGGTGAATGTATTGAACACGTCAGAAAATCTGTCAAGAATGGCTATTTTCGACCTGCCCTAGGAAGATTTTGAGACAGTAACCATAGCTGACACTGTCTGATTACGGTATTTAAGTTACTTCAATGCGCATAATTTTTTAAAAAGAAAATTCGGTCGAAAATTGTCTGCACGGTGCAATCAGACAACCGCCTTTGCAGTAGTTGTATACTTTATTGCATAACACATGTGTATTGCGGCGAAGCTGACTGTAAGGAACCACATGACTAAGCTGACTTTAGAAACAGACCACCATTGTGCAATGCGTATTAGACACTTACCCATTTTTCTTGTTAGAAAATCAGCTGCATGTTAGTATTTCCACTTTGTGTAGGAGCTTTAATGACATTTCCACATTAAATTTCTACTTTGGACTCGTAGAAAGCAGGCGCACGTTTGATTCGGGGTATATTAGTCGGGCAAAAACTGCCACGTGAATCAACGATATGTTCCGTCATCTTTCCTGTATTTTTTTTTTAATTTGACCCGCCAAATAAATAAATAAATTCAGTCAGTTCCATCAGGGTCAAACGGAAGTCAACTGTAACATACAGCTGCCTGTGCTGCCCCACTTCCCTGTGTCATTAATTCCAATTGTTCCAATTCCAATCTGCTCTCCTAAATTTGTTGCTCCACACTGCTTCAAAATGGTCTTTTTTATATAACTTGCACCATTGCTTTGCCATGACATAATTTTGGCAGTGCAAAAGTTAGGAAACTACCGCACAATGTGTTATGTCCAGAACACAGTGTCTATGACATGTTTCCAGGTCCACAATCGTGTCCAGCAATCTCAGTACCAAAAAAGCCCCTCTTACTGTTAGAGGAAGTTTGGTAAGCCAGACCAAAAACAAAATATGTGGCAAAGCCACCTTGAAGTTCCTGCACTAGCTCTCCGTGATGTCATGGATTTCAAATGCTTGAACCTAGTTAACCATTTATTCATGAAGTTATACTAAATCGTATTGTAGAAGAGCCAAATACTGTTAGAGCCAAAATACTATTGGAGGAGGAGCACAAATTACCATGTACACAGAGGAAGGAAAAAGGACGAGAGCCACCATTTTGAAAACTCAGTCGTTGGTTGAAGGAAAGGGAGGAACACAAATCACTGTAGAAGAAGTGAGTTGTAGGAGTACCTCTTGTTGGGCTAGTTCTTAATGCATAGCTTTTAGAAGAGGAGCGCAAATAAACATATATACCGACTAAGAAGACAAGTGCCAGCATGTAGAAAGCTAAGTCGTTGGTTAAAATGTGCGTTAATTTGTGCTCTTTTTCTAACAGCTTTGCATCACCAACTAGCCCAGCAGGATGTACTCCTACGACTTCTTAATTGTCAAATTTAAAAAACCTTTACTGAGCCACGTAGGACCAAATACAAAGAAAGTACTTTGAAATTAGTGATGTCGCACTGACGTACCAGCGCATTGTTTTCAGTGCAAAATTTAACAAAAGAACTGTGACCCTCATTTTCTCTTCTGATAATCCACTTATTGGAGCAAAATTGAAGGAAACAGAGTTTTTTTTTTCATCAAACTAAACTGAGTTAGTGTTGCTCTTTAATGGTCCCTTTAATGTTTATTAACTTGTGGGGTTTCATACAGCGTTGCTGGCAGCATATTGTTTTCAGTGTAGGTTTGCTGCTGCTAGTCACATTTCATGGTGTGCGATGATGTTCCTAATTTTTATGAGCAAATGATTATGTAAACTAAGAGAAGGCTAAAGAAAATTTTGTTGCTGTATGCATGCTTGTAGGGAAATCTTGTGCCTGCTGCAAACACAGGTGTAAATGCTCCAAAAGAAGGTTTTGCCAACTCCGACAGCTGCTCCAAGATGCTGGAGTGTATTCCTGCCCCTGCTCTGTGCTTTCCCGACCTCAAAGTACTGTGTTAAATGTGGTACAGTGAAACCTTGTTAAACCGTAGTTGGCCGGAGCTCGGAAAGAGCACGTACTAAACGGCAGTACTGCTTAACGGAAATAGCATGAGGTCGCCCACTTACCTGTCAAAAACGGAAGAGAGAGTGTGATGAAAAGGGAAAAAAACGTGCAGTGTTTATTTGCTATGGGCGACAAAAGTGCTATTTTCGTGGATATTTATGCGGATACAAAACACATTACATATCTTCAATGGCCGCTGAGTCGGGGATTTGACTTTACTACTTTTAAAACGAAACTACTGTTTAAGCGGGTACAGTTTACGAGGTTTTACTGTACTAGTGCCAGCGGCTCGGACAAAGAGCAATTTGTAGATAAAGTTGATGTTGCTCTTTTTGTTTTAATAGTACGCTTTTAATACTTACCAGCTTAAAAAGCAACAAGGTTTGCCAAATACCCGCCATGGTGGCAAGGCGGCTATGGTGTTAGGCTGCTAAGCGCGAGGTCGCGGGATCAAATCCTGACCACAGCATCCGCATGTTGATATGGCTGAAATGCAAAAATGCCTGTGACCCGTGCATTGGAGCCACGTTAAAGATCCTCAGGTGGTGAGAATTAATCCAGAGCCCCCCCCCCTCTACGGCATGCCTCATAATCAGATCGGGGTTTTGGCACGTAAAACCCCATCATTTAATTTGAATCTTTAATGTTTGTCCAAGAAATTCACTTGCCGCACAGGCCTGTAGTGAGCGTAAGCACTTTACCTTGTGTACTCCCAAACGCTCCACACTAGGCTAATTCTAAAGGTGGTAAAATCATTCATGTATGCATGCTCTGATAATGTGAAAACGATGTTGCCCATGGCACCTATTTGTCGTAAAAATTGGGACGTATTGCGAGCTTTTATTGTGCATTTCCAATGAGTCAGCCACTTAAAATTATAGTTGAACTACTAGTGGTGTTTAGCTTGGTGCTCAGAGAGATGCATAGCCGCATGTTAAGCCTGAAAAAGCAAGGTCTGAACTTTCAATGTACAACCAGGGAGAGAGGCCTCACCGCAAATTTTTTCGCCTTGCAGTGGTTGTGATGTCTATCTCATTAAGCCGTGAATGTGGAAACGAAAACGGAAAGAAGTGCATGTACATTCGCCCACAAAATATTACGAGGTACGCGAGCACGTGGCGAAACAGCCCTCTTCTCCCTCTAGCAGCGCACCCTTAATGTCGAGACCGACGCCTGCTCACATGCACGTCCCTCCGAGACTGCAAGCTTGCATGTTTCCACGCTTCCTCCTTGCTCGCCGGCGATTTCCGAAAGTAGCCACGAGGTGTCCCTCTTGCGATTAGTGCTGTGGCGGCTTCAATGGGCAAAACTTGGCTCATACGACGGGAATCAAGAGTTCATTTTCGTCTTGCCTGTCCCCTTCTATTGAGCGCATTTTCTGCCACGCTCTTCTGCTCGAGAATGCCCCGTTCATAAAAATCAAATCAAATCAAGTTTATTTCAACATACAACATACAACAACAAAAACAAACAAGAAGATTGGCCACGAGAAGGTGCAGCGCAGAAAAAAAAAATGACTTGTTGCGTTTGCCACTGTGCCTTATGCATCAGCGCTCGTGACTCGAAAAAACGCGGCCACAGCAGCGCGCGCAAGCTCGCGCTTCACATAGTTTTACCCGTCGAAGCCGCCACAGCACATAGCGCAAGAGGGGCAGATCGCAGCTACATTAGGATATCGCCGGCGTGCAAGGAGGAAATGCAGAAACATACACGCTTGCAGTCATGGAGGGTTGCGCATGCGCGCAGGCGTTGGTCTCGACACCAGATGTGCGCCGCTAGAAGGGGAGGAGGGTCATTTCACCACACGCTTGCGCGCCCCGCAATATCTTGTGGGCGAGTGTACATGTTTGTGCCAGTCGAGTGATAAGCGTAAAGTATTTGCACTGCAAACCTGATTGCATTGATAAAAGTACCACAAATGACCTATTTTGCTGTGGTTAGTAACGCATGCATTGGAAATGCCAATAAGTGGATTCACTACAGCTTCCAAGCATGCCCAGTCATTCACCGCATAAATGACGATGCATGAAGGTCAGAGTGTGAATACCCTAACTGCTTCCATGGGGGAATAGCATGCTTTTCATTTTGCAAAATAATTAATAATGGTCAGAAACACATTAGTTTACAGAGCATTCTTTGACAAGTCATTGTTCAAACTATCAGAAGAATGCCTGCAGCATGTGAAGCAACCATCTAACCAAACATGAACAAAAGTGCAGGTTTGCTGTCTTACGATCTTCAAGTGGACCCTGCCGATACACGATACGCAGAATACGCTAGAGCTGCACCAAAGAGCCTGGGCATTGGTATGAAAAAAAATTTTAAGGAACGAAACTGTGTATGCTGTAGCATTCCAACTATAATTTCAGTTTGTCTTCGGTCATCAAACACAATGACTGGTGGGATGAAAATGGGAATTTCACTTGACATAACCACTTCCCTCCCTTGTGTTCGAATACTAATAGTATTTCTTTACTTAACCCATTGAGAGCAAATATTTTTGGACGAATGTGATCGCCCAGGGTTCTTCTTTATTTCAGATTTAAAATCTTCAGAGGGACTTTGAAAAAAGTCTACTGTAATTTTTTTAGTGACCATAAAGTGACAAATCATATTTTGTATAGGTAAACATTCATTGTTTATTCATGAATACAGATGGGTTTGCGTAAATACTGTTAGCATTATTAAAACGCTTCATATTCTCACCTGTACATACTCATCATCGTTGTGGGGCCTGATGCTGCGGCTCTCACTTGAGAGAATAAAGAAGAGACTGCCTAAACCTCATCTCGCAAGTGGTGGAGTGTGCTGTCCGGTGCCTTCGCCCTCTCGCTCCTGGTCTCTCTCCAGCTTCACCTACGCTACATCCCCGGAGCTCCGCTCGAGTCGCCGCCTCTACCAACTGCACTCAACCATGTTGCAAGACCAGCAGACCAATACCACGGCATTCATCTTGCCTGCTCCTGCGAGAACTCCTTCTTGGCAGTCACCACCCCTCAGAAAGATCCCCCGATGTTTGCGGGGCTTCCAGGTGACGACGTTGAAGGCTGGTTGGAGCTATACGAGCGCGTGAGTGACTTTAACTGCTGGAACGAATCCGCAAAACTTGCTCACGTCGCCTTCTACCTAACCGGCATCGCGAAAACTTGGTTTTACAATCATGAGCTCAATTTCGCTAACTGGAGCACCTTTAAACACCATCTACGCCAGATTTTGGCGAACTCTTCTGTCCGCTCCGATATCGCCAGGAAGAAGCTTCCTGAGTGTGTTCAGCACTCAGGTGAGTCTTACACTTCGTACATAGAGGATGTCCTCGCCCTCTGCCGCTGCGTGAACACCTCGATGGCAGAGAGTGACCGTGTACGCCACCTGCTCAAGGGTATTGGGACTGTGGCGTTCAATGCTCTTGCAGTGCTGAGTCCCACTACCATTGCATACATGATCAGTATGTGTCAGCGTCTCAGTGAGCTTCATGTGCTCTGCTTACACCCTGGCACATCTGATTTCAAGGCGTCCAACGACAGCGAGCTACGTGCCTTGATTCGCTCCATCATTCGTAAGGAATTGCATGCCCAAGCTTCGTCAAACCCTCCTGAGGTTCATCTGACGCCTCCTGGTGGCGGCCTAAGCCATATTGTGAGGGAAGAGATAGCTGCCATGACCTGCCGCAAGTCCCGAGCCCGCATCCTATTCCTACGCCAACTTACGCTCAGGTTGCCCCTATAGTGCCACCCTCCCAGCAGCCACCACAACAGGCACCTGCACTGCCCATGTCCCTGAGTCCTATCATTACAAGACCACCACCTGTTCCGTCTTACAACGCATGGAGCCCACCTCGACCGGTTTGTTACTACTGCATCATCCGTGCCCACATTTCAAGGTTTTGCCGACGCCGTCAGCAAGATGAAAGACGTTGTTATGACGGGTTTGAAAGGGATGAGTTTTCTGACCCTGTACCACAACGTCGGCGTTCTTACTACGATTATTATCCACGACGTTCCCCATCTCCACAGGACCTCAACACTGCCGGTTCGTTGCGTTTCCCGCGTCGTCACCCTCCATCACCGATGCAGCGCTCCTCTTCACCTCTCCGACCGGCTACTTCGTCCTCCGATCACCGCCCGGAAAATTAAATGGTGCAGCTTAAGGAGGGAAAGCTGCATCCTTTGGACAACGTGAAACTCCTCCAGAGCGCCCGTCAAATGTACTTTTGGTGTGTGTTGAAGGTGTCCAAATTGAAGCCTTGGTTATCACAGGTGCATCGCTTTCCGTTATTAGTACTGAGTTGTGTGTTCGATTGCGAAAAGTGAAGGCACCATATAATGGCCCTCCCTTTCGTTGCACTAATGCAGTTCTTGTTCAGGCCTCTGGTGTTTGCACTATGCGTGTTTTCATTGATGGCATCCTTCACCACATTCAGTTCATCCTGCTGTCTTCGTGTACCTACATGATGATTTTGGGGTGGGACTTCCTGTCCTTCGCCTTAGCTTCCATCTCTTGCCGTCAGCGAACTATTCATATGACAGGCACTGAATCTTCTTCCGCTGTCAATGCTCATAGCCTACGTTTCGTCACGTTTACTGACTTTCATTCCCGCGGGCAATGAGCATAGTCTCACACTGACTTCTGTCACTATTCTTAATGGTGATGTGTTCCTTGCGCCGAGCAGTCACTGCATTTCTGGTGGGTTTAGCCTTACTCCTAGCCTGACGCGGTTTCAGGACGATAGAGCGTTCGTCGCTGTTCGTAACCCTACTTCTTCACCAGTTGTGCTGTCCCAGGGCACTACTGTGACTTGCTTTACTGACACCGAATCTCTTTCGCTGGTACCGCTTAACACCGAATCACCACCTATGTCTACCACAACTGATTGTCATACTGCTGCCGCTGCTTGAACGGCTGCACGAACTCTAGATCTGACTGCTGCGCAGAAAGAAGACCTTTTGGCACTCGTGCAAAAGCACAGCGCCTTATTTGACGTTCACTCCAAGCTTCTGGGGCGCACTTCTGTCACAGTACATCGCATCGAAACCGAAGGCAGTTCGATTGTACGCTGCTGCCCGTATCGCATGTCTTCCGCAGAACGGAAAATCATTGCGGATAACGTTGATGAATTGCTCAAAAGAGGCATCATTCGGCCACCATCCAGTTCTTGGGTCATCTCCTGTTGTGCTGGTTTGCAAGAAAGATAGCTCTGTATGATTTTGCATCGATTATCGAGCCCTTAATAAGGTCACGTGCAAAGACGTATTATATCCGATGCCAAGAATCGACGATGCCCTTGACTCCTTCCAGGGTGCAGAATATTTCTCTAGTCTAGACCTCCGATCCGGGTACTGGCAAATCCCCATGCACGAAGTGAACAAGGACAAGACAGCCTTTGCAACACCAGACGGACTTTACGAGTTCAGCGTCATGCCCTTCGGTTTATGCAATGCTCCTGCAACATTCAAACGCATGATCGACACAGTTTTACGTGGCCTTAAGTGGCAGACCTCTCAGTGCTTTTTAGATGACATCGTTATTTTTTCTACAACTTTTCGTCAGCACCTTGAGCGTTTGGACGAAGTTTTCACATGCACTTCCAACGCTGGACTCCAACCCAGCACAGAGAAATGCCATTTTGCCAGAAGGAACATCAAAGTGTTGGGCCACCTTATCAGCAAATATGGGTTTGACCAGATCCCGATAAGGTTGCTGCCGTGCTTCGCTTTCCTCGCCCTGAAAATCAAAAACAAGAAGTTTCTTGGGCCTGGCATCCTACTTCCGCCGCTTCATCAATCATTTTGCTGCCGTGGCATTGCCGCCGCACAAGTTGCCCACGTCGGGCATTGCTTTCCCTTGGACAGATAACTGTGAACTTTCTTTTCAAGCCCTCAAGCAAGCTTTAATCACCGACCCTGTCCTCTGTCACTTCGATGAGAACGCACCAACTTGTTGGCACACTTACGCTAGTGACCATGGGATTGGTGCTGTCCTTCTACAGCGTGATACCACCTCACGAGAGAGAGAGTTGTTGCCTATGCCAGCCGTGCATTAACTGCCGAAAAGAACTACTCGATCGCAGAGCAGGAATGTCTCGCAGTAGTTTGGGCGATACAAAAATTTCGAACATATGTTTAGGAACGCCACTTCACAGTCATAACCGACCACCACGCCTTATGCTGGTTGTCGTCAATCAAAAATTTGTCTGGACACCTTAGTCGCTGGGTGGTCCACTTACAAGAGTACGATTTTGACGTGTACAAGTCTGGGAAAAAGCATCGAGATGCCGACACTCTCTCTCGCTGCCTGCTGCCACTATTATCTTCGACTACATCGCTCCATTGCTCGCCATTTGATGATGAGACTAAGTCGCCATTCCCATTATTACCTCTAGCGGTTACTGACACATTATCTTCCAATCGCGTCACTCGGCTCGCCTTGTGTCAACGTTCTGACGCCTACTGCAACAGCATTATCCAACGCCTGTGTGTAACTACTTCTGCACCAAATGCCAGATTACGTCAACTGCAACTATTTAAGCTTGACAACGATGTGCTGCACCGCTACATTTACAACTCGGACGGACACCACTGGGTACCTGTTCTTCTACGTTCAATGCGCACACAAGTCCTTGAAGCCTTTCATGACAACCCATCTGCTGGCCATTTCGGTTTCCACAAAACATACCACCGTGTTGGGAGCCTCTCTCTCTCTCTCTCTCTCTCTCTCTGTTTTTTTTCTTCTTCTTTTTTTTGCCAGGCATGTCTGCCTTTGGGGCCAAGTACGTTGCTTCTTGCGTCCAGTGTCAACGGCGGAAACGACCGACTTCACCTCCTGTTGGGCTTTTACAGCCCATCACATGTCCCGAGACACCATTTGCCATTGTTGGGCCATTGTTGCCATTAGCAGGTCATTGATGGATCGTGACAGCTGTTCAGCAGCTCACACGTTACGCAGAGACTGCTCCGCTAAGCTTTAGTTCGGCCTCCAACGTTGCCAACTTCTTTCTGGATGCCATTGTGCTGCGTCATGGTGCACCTCGTGTATTGTTAAGCGACCACGGTAAGACTTTCATGTCAACAATAATTGCAGAAGTACTCGGAGCTTGTGGCACAATTCATAAGACGACCCTTGACAGTTTGACCGGTCAAGTCAAGGGACGACCGTTTGAGGGCATATCACCCTCAAACAAGTGGCTTAACAGAGTGATTTCATCACACACCAATAAATATGATATTAATGTATATTGGGCCAAACCACGACAACTGGGACAAGCTTTTACCTTTTGTGACCTTTGCTCACAACACCGCTATCCAACGAACTACGGGGTACTCACCTTTATACCTAGTTTACAGCCATTCACCAACATTCACCATCAACGCCGCTTTCTTCAATGCTCCAACTAACACCTCGGCCAGTATACCCGAACAGTTCGTCTCGAGACTTGAGGAATGCCGTCAACGTGCTCGCTTCAACACAGAAGTCAGTCAGCTAGATCGCAAGTAACGTTATGACATTTCTCGTCACGACGTCTCCTTTCGTCCTGGAGAGGAAGTGCTCCTTTGGACGCCCACTCATACGCCTGGTTTGTGTGAGAAGTTTGAATCCCGCTTCCTTGGACCCTACATTATTATTGAACAAACATCCCCCGTGAACTGTCGCATTACTCCCGTAGACGTTTCTTCGGACCATCATTATCATGGGTCGGAGATCGTTCACGTTTTGCGCCTCAAACGATTCGTTCGACGTTTCCCTCCTGGCTAAGTCACGGCCTGGCTGGCCGCTTGCGTGCGGGAAAATTAGTGTGAGCATTATTCATACGCTTTGTATTCTCACTTGTACATACATACTCATCATCACCGTTTTGGTGCCTGGTGGTGAGGCTCTCACTCAAGAGAATAAAAAGACTGGCTGCCTAAACCTAGTCTCACAATACTTATAATAAGAACAAAAAAGTAGATACACTGGAATACATCTATTCCGATTCTGCACTTGGGCTGTGATCCACATCAGAGGAATCGCTGCTCAACTGACTTGTACAAGAGCAACTGGTGGTGTGCTCGTCCAGAGTATTATTGAACCATGTATGTGAGCATATGGAAGAAAACTTGATTGTAGCGTGCCCTTCATAAAAACAATGAGTCAGAAACTTGCAGTAATCATTCATCCCGTAACCAATGAGGAGCAATCAGTTTTGTGAGTCAGGAAATGCAGACATGGCAGCATTGTTTTTATACGATGACATCATTTGTAATACCAGTGCCCACTTCTGAACAGATTTAACTGCACCCCTGTGAGCAAATTAAAACGAACGAGAATCTAGTGGTGACCTTTTGAGAGATTAAAAACCAGATAGAGATCAGTTTTTGCGAGTGCTACAAACCAGCAACATCCTGCGAAACGAAACCAAAATTAACCGCTGCATGCCTGCGCATGCACATATGCACAAGTGGTTGTCAATGCTCCGGTGTAAACAAACCGTAGATTTAAAATGGAGCAATGGGGACGAGGGGAGACGGGTCACGAAGAAAAGTTCTCCATACAGCATGGCAGCACAAGCTGGGCAACAGATAGCCTAAATATTGCTATGTTCTCAAACATACAGACAGTTTAGTAAATTAATGGCATCGACTATTCGGGACTTGTTCGCAGGTTGATATATTTACATCTCTGGCCCTTAAAGGGCTAAATGTCTGCCGGCACGACGGGGCTCAAAATGCTGTTCAAGTTACCCATTAGTTTGAATTATGGGAGATGTAATTATCAGGAATTTGCTGTATATGGTAGACACACGAAAGTTGAAAACGGCATTCTTTTGCACTCTCAGAATTTAGTTCGATAACAAATGTAAGGCCATTCTTAAAAGCACTGTTTACCCTGCAAAAAGATCACTGATGATTACGATACTCCCTAATGCGAAATTTAACTGCAGCCGTATATCTGTTTTCATTTCACGATGTATTGACTGGTGCAGACAATCTGTCTCATGCAGCACATTGCAAACGGAGCAAAGTGTGCCACAACTACCTCGCTAATTGTGATGTGTGGGTGCGATTCACAGCAGCTACCGCAGGCAGACGCGCCGCTATTCTGGCGCCATCTCGTAGCCATCGTCGCTGCAAAACCTGTCGTGCATGGTGGCACTACACTTCTCATGCTTTCATGATACCCTCCTCCTCCGCTTTGCACCTCATAGTCCCGCCGCACCCTTGTCCTGCATTTTCCTCCTTGCACTCTCTTCGCTGTCCCCATCTTTCATCTCCATGTTTGCTTTTAGTGTCTATCGCTGTGCTTATTCACTCGGTTACGAGCTAGGATGCCGATGCTCTCCGCAGGAACGGACACCTAAGATCTGCCCTCTAAACCTCTACCCTTTGCCCGTCTTTCACTGAAGTTGCAATTGCTTACTTCATTGAGCTGCTCCAGATTTAGAGTGTACTGTTCCAAATTGAAATTTGTGACTCCAAAATTGTTCAAGCCACCAGATCTCCTGATGGTGCTGAGATTCTGTGGGCCTTTCTTTTTAGAATAGAGTTCCAATTTTTTGTTAGCGTTGTGCTCTTGCAGCTCCATTATAACTGAAAAAAAAAAGAAAACACTTAACATGAAAAATCAATAAAATACTGTTACCACATGTCATATCATAAAAAGTCAGCAAAGACATGAAGGACAGCATAGGGGAAATTACATGTACTTCTTAATTGAATTTAAAAAAAAAATTTAATAATGGAAGTGAAAGTGGAGGAAAAAAAACTGCCCGCAGGTGGGGCACGAACCCACTTCTTCACATTAGTGGTGCAATGCTCTTACCAATTGAGATACTGCGGTACCGTTTTCCCATCCACTTTCTGGGGTGTAGTATGTGTTTATCGACTAGAACTAAACCTAAAAGTGTGAGCCAGCGCCACACCTCACGGCCTTGACGGCGGAGGTGAGGCGCTTGGCAAGAGCATCGCACGAGTATTGCAAAGACATGCGTTCATACCCCACCTGCAGCCAATTGTTTTTCCATCCACTTTCATTTTTATTAATTAATCATTTCTTTAATTCAATTAACGTACATGTAATTTCCCCTATGCTGTCTGTGGTGTATTTGTTTGTTGGCTTCGCATGATATAACTAATAAAAATCGGTCCCTCGGTTTCCTTTCTTTTCGTTCAGAGTTGCAAGTGAGCTATTTCTGTCTTTGCCTGATGAAATACTGCTTACTCTACAGACAAAGCTGTGTCGATTCGAGAACGATTGAATGCATTTTACTAAATTTTTCTGAGGTGGAGAGTGAACAGCCATGTTCATGCATGTTCCGTATGACTGAAAATGCCGTCGCTTTGCAGTGTGCTTTTACAGCATATTCTGTACGTTGATCTTTTCAAAAGTAATTTGCAGCTTGAACCACTTGCAACATATTGAAGTCATACTTTTATCCAATGGAATTGCTGATGCTAAGAGGTGCCGTTTAGCTTATGATGTATTATGAACCACATTCCCATATTAAGGGTGGTGCAGAAAATATGAATGTTGGAGTAAAGGCAGCACACTTGTGGGTGCAGGCACTAACACAAAGACAATCATGAGTGCGTATGTTTATCTTTTTTCATATTTGTTTCCACAAGCGTACTGCTCTTTAATTAGGCCACCAAAATCTCCTCAGCAAGATTAACCCTCATCTTCTGTTAGCTGTATTACATTTTTACATTATTTTGTTGCAAACCAAATTATTAAAGTAGCTAGGAATGCATATTAAGACTTTATTTTCTCCCATGGTCATGTTTATGATTGGCAGTAGTGGTGGGAAGAAATTTGCAGGGGCCCGCATCGCTACCTTGTGTCACTCATGCCAGTTGTGAAGGTGCGAAAATAATTGAGCCACTGAACATAAATTGTTGTTGTGCTAGAGTAGCTAGGTGACCAGCCTAGCATTTCATTTAATGACAAGGAGAACCGAGGGCCCTGAATTTCGTTATTATCAACCATGTGAAGCCAATAGACAATAAAGGGATGGAAGTATATTAGGGGAAATTAACCAATTTTTAATTGAAATTAGAAATTGGAACAAAAAAAGGAAATGAAAGTGGACAAAAACATAATTTGCTGCCAGTGGGATCCAAACCCACGCCTTCTGCATTATGTGCATGATGCTCTACCACTTGAGCTACGGGGATCAGCTACCCCCTTATTCACTTTTTTGGGGTATTTATGTATGTGTACTAGCACTGGTCCTGGGAGTGTTAGCCAGCACCATGCGCCACTAATGGCCACGGTAGCAGATGTGACATGTCGATTTTCAACCACAGGCATCACGCAGTAGTGTGTGAACGTTATGTGCAGGCAGATAGCCAATAGGCCCTCATATCCTACCCGGAAGCATCGAAGCGGTCTGAGTCAAGACTTTGGTATGCAAAGAATTAAATAACTAAATTCCGGTGTGTCATGCGCAAAACAACGATCTGATTATAAGGAATGCTGTAGTGGGGGACTCTGAATTAATTCTTTATCACCTAAAGTTCTCAAACATGCACCTAATGCATGGTACACTGGCGTTTTTGCATTTTGCCCCCGCCGAATATACAGTGAATGACAAGAACAAGACCTTATACCTTATTTATAAAGTTAATTTATTAAGGGCCTTGACATCTCGGCAGCCTCTTGCGTAAACTACCCTGTTCACTAAATGGTTGTTGAGTTCAGTGGTTGTTGAAGATGACTGCATGCAAGCTGTGGAACCCTATTGAGTTTTTTTACCACTGACTGGAAGACCATGAAAAATGTATATGTGATGCAGGTATAATAAACCTCAAGCTCTTGCACATTCCTTCATTCAGTCTGCCTCAACTGCTATTGGGCCATTGGGCACATGCAACTGGGCATGTGTGTGCCACTAGGTGGGCGCCGAATAAACAAGAGACAAGAAGTGAAGATGTCGACAACGGAAAATTGAAGAATTCAGCTTCACAAAAGTAGTAAAGGTGGCATCAAGTGTGGAGAAAGAAGTGAAGTGAACAGAATGGGACTAGAGAAGAGTGTGCATTGAGTGAGGAGTGTTGAGTTACACAGAAGTGAAGATGATGTTGGTAACAGAAAATTGAAAAATTCAGCTACACAGAAGTGAAGAATTCAGCAGTACGGTGTGTTACTGCAATGCTTGAATGCTAATTGCATTAACATTGACATTCATCATGACATGGGTTCTGCCATAATTTTTTCTCTTTGTGCTCCTGCTGCCCCCTTCCTCACTTATGCTAATGACCCATCCTTACAGATATGGTCTGTTCATTTATTGCATACTTCGATTGCCCTTGAGGCAACAGAAGGGTCAGGGACATATGCAGTGGCCCTGCTTTCTAGAAAATGCGGCCAGCTCTTGCTACTGATTGGCTGAAATGAGCCCAAGCCTTTGCTGCACTAGACAGAGTTTGTGATGCAAAGTACAGTCAAACCTCGATATAATAAACATGGATATAACAAAGTAAATATAAAATATTTCTCGTCAGTATCCGCATTGTGTAGTGAATATGCAGTTATAACGAATGTCGTAATAAGGAATATATTTTCGTGTCAGATCCAACTTTGATATAATGATATTCAACTGTGTAGGCATCCTCACACATGCTAAAGGGACACTGAAGAGAAGCACTCATTCAGTTCACCTTGAAGAAGCATTCTTTTAGCTATCTATTTCTGTTAGTTTAGTGTTTAGGAGGTTTGTTATAAAAGAGGAAATAAAGCTCATCATTGCATTCTTTTTGTTTTCCCCATTTTGTGCTGAAGCTCTCCTGACATGTATCAGTCGACGGTCACTGATCATGAAGTAGCCTCTTCATATATATGGGCTGTTATGACTCAGCAAAAGTTTTTGAAAGTTCAGTCTGTGCGGAGCTGTGCTGCAGCGATGTTGTCCATCCTACCCGATAAAAAAAGCAACACAAATATGCCCTAGCAGATGGCGTCAAAATCCATAACCTCACTGCGAGCTGGTGCAGAAAGGTCACTGCGTGGATGCCGCCTGTCTTTCGTTTTATCCCCTTTTCTGGCTTTCTGAGCTTCTGCTCATGGTGACAGTAGCTTTTCTATGGCATTGCTGAAGGGTAGTTTAAACGAATACAGCTCAAATTAGTCTTCTTAGGGTTCCGTCATGAGGGGCATTCATAAATTTTTTTAAAGTGAAGCTTGCCTTGGCTCACAAGTAATATTGTCGTGGTCACGCAAAAAAAAAAAACAAACAAAAACAGCCTGTTGCTCCCAGAGCAGAGCAGCTGCAGGAAAGTGACGAGTTGAAAGCTGCGTTGGCGCCAGAGTGCGAGTCATTAGCAAGGATTCCAGCTGCATAGATAGGTGCATGCTCACGCCACACGTGCAACCAATCAGAGCCGGTTCGCTTCCACTGTGGAGGGAAGGGGCTCCAAAGAATTTCATGAGCACTGTGCCAGCTTCTTTTCCATTCAGTTCAGTCTTGGGAAAACAAATGGGAGGGCCATGCATTATGCGTTCCCCCGAGAAATGGGCAGCCTACGAAGAGCGGCAGCGAGAAATCGTTCATGGAAGGGCTCGCTGTCGGCGCACCGATCTATCCTTTAAAGGGCCCCTGAAACGGTTCGGACAAATTTTGTAGGCGCGTAGGGTACAGCTTAAGTAGAACATTCGCACCACAATTTAAGTGAAGCGTTACGTATTAATGGAGCTGCAAGCGATTAGAAGTTACCCTCCTCCCTAGCTATGCTTTTCCTCCTCAACTCGCTTGCCGAGCGAGCGGCGCTAAGCTCCGCCTTCACTGGTTCAGCGTCACGATGCGACGTCACATCGCTCACTTCCGGTTGTTTAGGAGCACGCCCCCTCCCGCGCGAGACCTCTCCGCTAGCCGCTTGGCCGTCGACCGAGAGCTATCGAAGCAGCGTGCGTTGCGAGCATTCTGTCGTAGCGCCGAACGTGTCCGGTACTCCGTTAAAAACAGGCAAGCTGGTCATTTCGGCAAATGACTGGAGGCATAAACTCAAGCTGATGAAGGAACTTTAGCGTAGACGTACGTGAGCAGCCTGATCGGTCTGCACGGTTCAGACACTTGCTGGCGCAGCGCTTAACCAGTCAAACAAAGCGCTAAAATTGCTCTAACCAAGTGTAAATCATTTTAAACATTTATAAATCAACGTGTTGATGATTACACTCCTGCGAAAAATACACACCAGCAGCAAAGAATACACTTCGTTGCTGCTACTGTGTATGGTTGAGCTCTGTGCCACCAGGTGGCTGCACCGTGCAGACCGTTCACATTTGCCCTTCTGCTGATCTCGTGGCTCATCCCGGCACAGTCAAGCGGCCAGACCCTGTCCCCTTGCGCTTGCGTTTGCCCTAATACTGGACTCGCGGTTTGCAGGTCGCTAGGTTTGCAGTCCACAAGGCAACAAAGTCGAATCATAGTGCTCGCGAAAAGACTGAGACCGACTCTGACCGCGGAGCTCTCGTCAAAATGTAGTACGTTGTAACACAAGCAGACGACACTTGCTGTGTGCCGGAAGTGCTGAAGTGTACTAAAAAACTATTCTTGTGTATTCTCTTTAAGTTATTTTCTTTTTACAAAAACAAAGTAACTAACATTCCAACTATTACGAGCATCATTTGTTCACCATAAAGTTGGAAAAATTATCGACCACGCGCCCTGGTCAGCCAATCAGATAGCTCGCCCATGTGACGTAATATGGGTTATTTGCATCATATGGGTAGGGGCGGCTTAAAATTCCTCCGAGCAGTGCGCTGCGATCGGCAGCGATGGGTATTTTTAAAACCTTATAATAAATTGCACGCTTTACGCAGAGCACTTAGATGCATCAATTAATGATCAGAAGAACCTACTCTAACGACTCAGTACGTTTGTAGAAAATCGCCAAAATCGTTTCAGGGTCCCTTCAAGGGCAAACATAACTAAGTATAGTCTGACATAGCATGAGAGCGCGTACACGTTACATCACGTTGGCAAGAACAGCGGCACCTATAGTTCGACCAATAGTTCGACATACTGGCACAGCCAACGTAACCAGGCATAGTCAATGCACTTCGACTTGCCCGATGACGAGCAACGCTCACCCACGTGCCGATAATGTCGGACTGTAAGCGCGCCTTCAGACCCACCCGAGCCCAGGCAATTGGACAGCTACGAGAAGAAGATCTTGCGCTGAGGGAGTGAGAGGCCAAGGCAATGCGGCACTGTTATCTGTGGGTTACTTAACTGTGACAAAGGTCAGGTGCATGCAAGACAAGCTTCACTTACCCCCATTTTCTAGTAGGGGAAGGGTAGGTCATTCTTTTATTATGTGTTGCCATGAAAGAACACAGAGATTAAGATTGGGTGGGAGATCAATCTGAGCCCGCTGTCATGTTAACCGGCAACATTATTCATTCAGCAGTTGCCTGTTGGTCAAGAAGTACTGGGGCCTCAACTGGTGCATAAATTTGCAGTTGACCATCAAACTATGGTCGGCCGCATCATTTTTGTTGTCGTGGCTTGTTCGACCTCATTAAAATCTTCAGCACTATTTCGCAACAGTCATAAGCTGGGACATTGCCAGCACACACTAACACCAGTTTGGCACTGCTGATGGTGTTCACTGCTTGTGCTTCAACCAACTTTCCTGTATATGCTCTGCAATATTCGCTTAGTTGTCCTAGGGATGTTTTGATATATGTATATAGAAAATTTTTATATTGCACAAGAAACTGGAGAGACATGGGCCTATTTTCATGCTTATTGTGTACGCCCGTTCAAATTTGTGGTGAGCATAATACAAACTTTATGAACTCCCCTTGTAGGATCCACTAGATGGTAAAGCACTAGTTGTTAGCCAGCCAAAATCTGCACTTATGAGTTTTCTTAATATACAAAATGTCCAAACAGATGCTGCATAGTCCATCAGGATGCAGTTAAATTTATATTTCTTTTTTTTTTACCACTGTGCGCCACCATGTTGCCTTTTATGCTATTAGAAGCAGGAAAAGGAATGTGGTATTTAAGGGATTTTATATTTGAAACCTGCATTTTTCTAATATTTGTGTTCAGTTAGAAAATGTGACTGCTCAGGCACCCTTAGCAATGCCAATGGGGCCATGGGCTGATGGTTACCTGAATTTTCTGATTTGAGTTATTTAGTTGTAGTTGGCATTGTTTTCAGCCTGCTCCTAGAAAAGAACAGTTGTAAACAATGTCTTGAATAATGGTTTATTTGCTTCAAATGCCTTTAGCAGGTAAAGCTAGCACTGTTCTCAACTTTTATAAGGATGGCTGAAAACAATGCTACCTGGAACTGCTAACGGCATTATTTAAAGAACCTAACAAAAATCTTTTTTAGGAGCAATCGGCTAGATGCTGGAGGGTCTGTAACGAAAATTGAACAAAGTGTATAAAGGGAAACGTTCAGTGGTCTTACTGTTTCGTTTTATTTTTCTCGTTTGCTTTCAGGCATTTGATGCCAATGGAAAGTTCATCACAGTGGTGAAGATGGCCTCGGGGATCATCAGACCTTCAGGGATTCATGTGTCTGACAAGGACAGACTTTACGTCTTAAATTACTTGCATGGTGCGGTTGGTGTGTACAACCTTCAGTTTAATGAGTTTACATCCTAATGGGGAGAGATGCGAAGCATCTGCCCCCTCAGCTAGACTAGCTGTTTTCCGATATTTCTTTTTTTTAAGAGGTGAAAAAAAGATTAGCAGCTTTAAAACCAAATGTAGTGCACTGAAATAAGGCTGGTGTTCCGCACTCTAAATGTTTGTTGTTTTAATAGGAAATTTCTTTAAATGTTATTTGTTATATAGCCGTGTTAGCTTTGCCCTAAATGTGTGATCATGCAGTGCCTTGTTTGTAATGTGTTGCAGTTTGAAGTGGTACTTGTGATATAATTGTGCAAGTTTTGTTGTAACTGTCTGACCGGTGCCTTGTGTGTAATATATGTTATGTGTTTGTGTGTATTTGTTTTTCAGAAAACTATGTGTTGCATTGAAGTGACAGTTCTGATATAATAGTGCAAGTTCTGTCCTAACTGTGTGACCGGTGCCTTGTGTGTAATATGTTATGTTTTTGTGTGTATTTATTTTTCAGAAAAAAACTGTTATAATTTATGTGCATTGAGAGAATGCCATCTGGGCTTTTTTTTCCCTTACATTTTCTCTCTCAAGGTAGCCACATCAGTTTAGTCAAGTTCATCATCATGTGTTCTCTATTTCTACTTTACTGAAAAATAAAATAGTCAGAAAGTGAACTGGGAATGTCTTTATTCTGCAGCTGTAGGCATGGCGCATTGTGTGCCTGAGTTAGTTGGTAATCCGAGGCAGTGCTCGAGTTACTGTAGCAAAATGACATGAGAGTTGCAATCAATACAAGCTTATGCCGACTTGTAACTGAGCTGTTTCTCGAGGCAATGCGGGCCAATGTTGTGTGGGCTTTGTCAGAATGCATGTCATACTTAAGAGTGTAGACATAAATGACAAAAGTGTTAGCTCGCTAGTTTGTAATGCTTTATTTTGGGAGCCGCAGTGTGACAAGCATAGAAATAATGCACCATGGTTGCCAACTTGGACAGTAAGTACCCATACGATATTAACTATTCATCGTTGTTTGTACCGCACTCCCATAAATGAGTCGCATGCAATAGCCTACGTGATAAATAACTTTGGCTGTTACAATAGAACACCATTAAAGTGAGCAATGGCTGTTATGAAAAGACGCCTGGCCTACCAAATTCCGATATAAATGGGTTCATGTATATTTTTATGTAGTGGAGTTGGCTGTATTGAGGAAATGAAATAAAAAAATTCAGTTCTTCGCTGTATTTGAGAATACCCAAATGGCACACACATACACACCCACCCACTTATTTTACATATTATTCCAAAATACAAAATAGTAATATACAAAATAGTGCATCTATAATAAGCACACATACATGACTCAAAAATCAATATCAGAAATAAAGGTTTAAATAAATTGAAATAAAAAAAAATAACGAGGGGCAATAGCATTCATAAGGTGTCCTAACAGAACAGAAAAGTAGCATAAAGCAAAAGTATTGTACACTAAAAGGTAACAGCCGATTTCAATTGTTTTACAGACTGAAAATGCATCATTTCCTCAGGCAACTTATCAAATTCAAAATTTTTGAAGGATCTGCTTTAAAAGGTTTGTTTCACACTTAAGCATGCAAAAAGACTAAAATGAAAACTAGGTGCCATAAATAGAGCAAAGTGCTCAAACCTGCTTGGCCCTGTAGGACTCGATGGGTGTGAAACCAATAAAAAAAAATAGTTGCAGTTCTGCAGACAAAGAAACGCTCCACACGAGGCATTGCACTCGAGATTTACCTTGCAACCAGTATTTCTACATCTAGGTGATTCAAGCTTCACTCTGTGGTCTGGGAAGTGTCCTGTCTGTCAAATCTGATGTCATCAATGGGCAGTAGAATTGATCATCATCGTTATCATTGATGACACATGAAAACCTGATGGCAACGAAAGGGAAGCACATTTTGAGTTTTCGTGTTTGTAGTATTCATCAACTATGCTCCTCCTAAATAATTTTTCTTCACTCGGGGTGTGCGTTTGCTGCTCGCCAGAGATCGTATGTGTCGACTTCAATGTCTTGACCACTGTTTTCGCTCTCCATCTCTACATCGCCACAGCCCTCAGCGTCATCAACTTCAGATTTACCTGGATCCGAAAAATTGGCTTGGCTACCTTGCAAGAACACCTCAATCTTTTTGTCAGTCAAATATTTTGCTAGAAGCCATAAAGTGTAGCAAGACCCACAGGCCCCCATTGCGGACATCAAAGTCAGTCTCCTAAGCTGCAAAAAACAGCCCGTCGTCTACACATAAATTATACACGTCTGATCTGTGAACTTTAGGAAAAGCTTGCAAAACATAAAAAGCGTTGTTGCAAAGCATGCTATAACGACAATGAATCAACATGAAGTTGGAGACGAGTGCTTTTGCTGGAAGAGGCCATCTGTGGATGCAACTGATCTTGCCACCTCATGCACGGTGCATAAACTAGAACCCAGAAATGCAGCTAATTCACTTTGAGAGAGGTCCTTCGCTTTAACAACTAACTACACACACTTAAACCAGTGACCCAATTTGGGCTCACAGGGACTGAGGAGGATATAACCACTACCAGCATTAGTGGTGTAAAAAATGAGCTTCAGCAGCCATCATTTTTTAAATAGTGTCTAATCGATCACAGTTTGTACCATAAATGTTAGCCAACGACCTACGTAAAGCTTCTTCAATTTGTTGAGCTCGTGACTGAGAGCAAGAAGCATACACAGTAATACTGTACCGCAAGATAGATTTGCCCAAGGCTTTGAATACAGTAGTATGCAGATGAATGGAGCTGTTGTGCTTAATTCGATATAATTGGACAGAAAGCAGTGAGACACTTAACTATGTGTCCTGCACGTGAGCATACCAGGATGTTTCCACAATGAAGTGCAATCCCAAATTAATATACCTAACAGCAGTTGAACAGAATGGTATAGGTGAACATTGACACCTTGTACATGAGCTGCCATGAAGTACAATAACTTCTCTGAACTCGACTCTCTTGTGAAGATTTCTAAAGCATACTGGCGTGGTTTTGTTTTTATTTACATACATTTCGTTATCCGATGGCTAATCAAAAAGTGCCTCAACATCAGCTTGCAATAACATCAAAGCTTGATTGTGTGACTGATGAGGTATTATTGTTATTATTATTTTAATAGGTTTTTGTGACTTGTGTATGAAGTGCTGCTGTTGATTTCGTCACAGACGATATTCAAATAGCTTAAATATCTGCACAAGCTGCGTCGTCAGCATGGTGACCGACTACTAAAAAAAAATGGCGTAAGGATTTTTCCAGTAAATTTGCATTCTTGTTGCCGTCGGGACACTGTTTCGAATCCTATTTGCAATGCCTTTCATAAATTAAGTCACGTGTCGAGCTGTGTGGGGTGTCGAATTAAACCCGAACTGAAATCCTTGCTTGAACCATAACTTTAGCCGGAACTGAACCCAAACCGAATTTCTTGGGGCATGCCAGAACCAAAACCTGACCGTAAATATATTATTGGTCACCGGTTCAGCACGAAACGGTTAAAGCACATACAGTGACAACGGGTGCTCAATAAATAAATGATTCTTCGAAATAATTATTCAGTCTGTGCATTCCACTAGCATACTGCTAGGATTCACGAGTTGCGTTGTGTGCGAGAATGGGCTTGGGTAGTAGTGGGGTTACAGTAGCCTCGTGCGTGACTGGTGACGTCAGTCGGGGGACACGCCTTTGTCGCCTGTTATGCTCCGGCCATTGGCGGCGAGTACTTACGGAGTCGCCATCTGTCGGAAGCGCGTCGCTTGCGTAGTATGAGGGCGCGCTCCTCAATGGCTGTCGGCGCTCAATGAAAACACCACGCGGATCCCTCCTGGTCATTTCTGCAAGTACTCTCGAAACGGCTGTCAAAATAATACTCTTGGGCCAAACAGAAAGCACATAATTGTTTACAAATGCTTTCTTTTTTAACCGAATATGTACAGTGAACGCCTACTGCGCACGGTCGCCGCGATGGAGTCGCTGAACTGGTTTCTTGCGTTAAAAGGCCCCTCACCACGCCCATAGCAAATTTTGGTTGTGCACTGGTAGTTACGTGTCCTCTAGGGAGCGTTCTGCCGCAAAAAGTTTTCAAGTCGGCTAATTAATAGCCGCGATAGAAATATTCCAGTGTCGCGAACCCATGATTTCAGCAGGCGGGCTCCAGTTTCAAGCAAGACGCTCTATTCATTCGCCCCGTCTAGCCTTCGCAAGCGAAATTCCTTCCCTGCGTTCTCCCATACCAGACCTCGAGGATCGCGTGACGCATGCGTCACGCGATCCTCATCCTCGTTTTTTTTCCTCGCTTTTTTTCTTTCCGGTGCTACGCAATTCCGCTGACGGCGTCGCGTGCGAGCTGTGTGTCGTTCGCGCTTCGCACGATTTTGCGCGCTGTGCACAAGGAAACATGACTCGCGGTATAATTCAGTGCTGCACGATTACTGAGGCAGAACAAGCGGATCGCAGAGCATGATCACGCGCTGGAGCACGGTAGAAAATGGCATAATTTCGGCACCTACGCACGTGACCGCACGACCGTGGGAACAAGCAGACGAAGCGGAAGTACATCTCTTGCTTCGGCGCAAAGTAAAACAAAAAAAACACAGACATTCTGTTTGTGTCTTTTATTATTTCTCTAAACATCAATTCGTCAATTCAAGCAACGGATCGCACATATGACATGTCTTGAATAATTGTCGAAGTCACGTGTCACCACGAGCGAATGCCTCACACTGCGGACTCGAGTACGTAGGCGCAGGGACGCGAGGGCGTCATCCTCCAGCTTCCAGCGCGGCGAAACGGAAGCAAAATTTCATAATTGGTGATAGCAAAGGGCCATCTAGAATTTTGGAAAGGGTATGATCTCGCCGGAAGCGGCAAGGGTTCGTTCCAGTAGACGGCTAAACAGAAAAATTAGCCTAATTTGGACCCGGCCCGCACGCACGTCCGTTCCTGGCAACGAGGCGGCCCACGAGTTAGCCCGAGTTCTCTACTTACAGCCGCCCTACTGCCAGAACATGGACGAGCGTCTGCAAAATTATAGAGAGATTGTCGAAAATTATCGGCTACGCCGGAGAGTGGTGCCACCACCAGATAAAAGTCTAAACAATAGAGAGGCAGTCGCATGGCGGCGCCTGCAAGCTGGGAACTTCGTAAACCCGGTCTGGGCATACCATGTTATACATGATAGAGAAAACGATAAGTGGAAACACTGTGGGGCGAGAGGGACCCTCGACCACATAATCTGGGAATGCGCTAGCTACCCAGAGGCTAAAGCAGACATAAGTTGTAGAGGGGCCTGGGAAGCCCTGCTGCGGAGCGAGGGCCCTACTCCACAGCAACACGCCATCCGCCTGGCGGAAGAAGCCGCGAAGAGTCAAGACCTCCTTGCTTGCTTCTAATCGCGGAGGTCCCGGCCCCCGTCCTCTAGGCCTGTGTGCCGGGGACGGGGAATAGAGAGCCTCCTTATCCGGCGGTACAATAACGTTGCTATCATCATCATCATCATCATCATCGAACGCGGCGGCCGCGAGGAGAAGGAAAAACGGCGTTCGGTTTGAAATTTCATATCTTTCCGCGGCGCGCAGCGATGTAATACTTTGCAGACACGATCGCTATCACGCAGTGTTATGCTCTGTGCTTGTCAGCTCAGTATGGCCAGACCTGGTGAGGGGCCCTTTAAAGGTAGGCAGTCGCTCATAGCTAACTATGTGAAAACATCCTTCGTTTTCGTTGGTTTTCTCGCGCTCTGCGTCTCGTGTAACACGGCGCACTCGCAGTTACTGCCTGTATTTTTTTTCTAGCTTTAGTTCTATAAGACGTTAGGATGGATAGTTGGGCGTGTTTGTGTGTGTGTGTTTCCGCGCCCTGTGTGTGTGTGTGTTTCCTCTTTGTCCTCCGTCATTTTAGCGCCTTCACTTCAGATCATAGTTCTATAAATGACAGCCTTAGTAAGACAACAAACGTTGAATATTTAATTGTCCCTGCTGTATCACCACCCGACGTTGTATGTAGCGCAGTTGCGCTGCTAAGCTCGAGGTTACAGATTTGACCGCGGCCGCATTTCGATAGGGGCGAAATGCGAGAACCGCTCGCAGCCGGGTGAAAACTTGAAGGGCCCTTAAGCTTCATCTTTAAACAGGGGAACGCGATAGCAGTCAAAGATCCCTGACCGCTTCTCATGCTTCCCGGCAACTGCAGCTTATGTAACTGGGATGTTTACGGGGAAGCACTGGCGGCGAACGCTATGCTCGAAGTCGAGCTGTCTGGTAGAAACGTGGCCTCTTGCGTGCGCCAATCCCGGAGGTAGTGCACAGCCGCGGCAAAAAATTACGTCATTTTCAGGTTCCTGTTATTGTTTCGCACTTTTTAATATCGCAGCCTGGGAAGGTCCAACATAAAAGCCATGCGCTTTCGATGTTTTATTTCGTGACATTTGTTTGTGGGCTGTCATTCTCAAAATTCCGAGGAAAAACTTAGTCCAGAATGTAAGACACGGTATGAGCAACTTTACTGATAGCATGGTGTGGCAATATAGCCCGCATATACCGCGTGTCATATAGCAAGGCGTGGCATATACATATACCTAAACATATGCAGCAATTTTCGCTCACGGGTAGCCAACGCCGGCGACGACACCGGATTTTCTGCGACACGGTTAACACTATCGCGTTAAAACATCGCGCCGAGTGAGTGAAGCACGTTCGCAGGACTCATTCCACAAAATTGCGCGTCGGCTGAGTGGTATTGTACTTGATTACAAATTTTAGATTTCGCTCTTAATTCTATAGTCACTTGGTATTGCATAAATAAAACTTTGTCTTACCTGAAAAATCAAATTTTTTTTTGCCGTGACAAGGGATTTATCTCGAACGTGAGATATGCACCACCCACTAAAATAATTTCCTTATACCAGTTGGAAATTTCCAGTTGGAACGAATTCTATATTTCCAATTGTATTTTGGGACACCCGTGGAAAAATTAAACAGGTACAATTGGTTCCTGAACACAATTGGACCCAATTGGTCTCTGAATTGAACTCGTTGGGACCAATACGAAAAACAAAGGGGAAGAAACAAGAAAGAAACCTAGTGGGCCCTGACCTTGATATGACATGGATATACTTGAAATTCCTTTGAGAGCCATGTTCATGGATGAACACACTGCGGTCATTCTGTTCATTGACAAACCCAACATTCACGTACTATTTCACTACGAGTGATAGATGTCAGGTACTATTTGTATGTAAGCAAAATTATGTTGACCAAGTGGTGCCACTGTTTCATGAGAAATCGGTAAAATTTCAAGAGAGATTTTTAGCTTGACAGAAAGCTAAATGCTTCTATCCATTGATCACTCCAAAATTCAGATATCTCTTACTTGAAAGATAACATTATAATTGTGCTATTATTAGTGTCAACTATTTTGTTGTTTAACGAGATTACTCAAGATCTAGCGACTTCCAATTGGGATCAGTTGGCACCACTTTGCATACCAAGCTCCAGTGATGTCCAACTGGAACCAAGTGGACTTCTCATGAAGCCCAATTGGAACTTCGGCCTCCGATGCTGTCCAATTGGAACCACGCAGTTGGGTCCCATTGAAAGATCCAACTGGACTGATGGCGTTTTTTTTGTTTTGTTTTACTGGGCACGCTCTGTCATGCTTCGCAATCGTCAAGCATGCTTTACACTATTGCAAGTAATTCTCGTTACCATTTTCTTACGCAAAAATATTGTTTGTTTGGTTAGCACATGACTATTTCTGTTCAACGCACTTTCAGAAATAAAGATATCGTTATAAAAAAAAAACGAAAACGCAGTAACGCCTGTGAACATTTTATAGCGCCTTTGTACGTTTCGCCAGAAAGTCGAAGCACTGTTAGCGATAGCTAAGTATTATACAACTAGACGTATAGCCAGGTTCGTAGTTTTATCGGCCATATAAATTGCAGCGTACATTCGCTTATCAATTAAGTTACCAATAGTAGTGTCCCGAGCACACAGGCAAACATGAGGTCTCACTCGATGACTGCGTACACTGGCTCTCGACGCTGGCGTGATGAATAGCGGAGACAGAAGGAGGCGAGCGCTTCGTCCTGCTCCAAGGCGTCTCCGAAACTTGAGCTTCCGCCACCCGAAACTCTTGGCGCGCGTGAAGACAGCGCGTATAGAGTGACTAGCCATCTCGGCTCGCCCAACGTTTGCACCCGCCGCAGGGTAGCTCCAAGATACGGCGCTTGGGCCGCGTATGCGCTCAGCCGCGCTGGCAGCCATGCGCGGGTATGGCCGGGCAGAAGGAGGAGACCTGGAGACGCGCGCTCAGCGACGCCTCAGCGCGCACTTTATCACATTACTGGAGTGTCTAGTACACTTTAACATTACTGCGCTTTGAAATCTCCCCCCCCCCCACTATGGCGTCCTTGATCACGTGCTCCGACATTTGGCACGTGGACGGACGACGCGTATCAAGCCACTCCAACCTTTCCATCTCGTCCACCCTCGCGCACTTTCCCTCGCACCCCCAGCATACGGCGCGCAGGATTCAATATTATTGCATTTTGACTTTATACCGAATCTAACGGTGATAGTGAAAATTCACGTGGGGTGTCCATGCAATTGATATCGCAATAAGATTAAATGGCTCAACCATGTTGCTCGAGGCGTTAAGCATACCCCACGAAGACGCAGGGATCATACTATAATTAACTCTGCCATTGACATGTATACATGATCATTTCCCCGTGGTGACGCAAACCATTCGTAAACTGCACATTGTATCGAAAGACCTCTTCGCTCGTTCTCATCAATGTACGTTATTTATTATGTTTTATTTACTAATAAATTCGTCGCTAAAATCACAGCGATGGCGGCGACGCAAGACGAGTGTACAAAAAGAGAAAGAAACAGCACGGAACCGCGCGGCTACTGTGATCCTTTTCGGCATCACAACGCCCAGATCTATGCTGCATCATCAAGGTCATTGAAACTCCGTCACTCAAAGTGCTCAAAGCTTTAATGCAATTTAATGTAACGCTGCATATTATTCAGGCCTGGAAATACTGCTTGTGTGTCGCAATCACTAAAAGAGGTGTATACGAATCACGCATAATATCGAACAGATGGAAACATTACCTGCCAAAAACGTGTGTCGATATCAGATAAGTCGTGGAGCGCACTAAGCGAAGAATTCGGCAGCAGATCTCATCACCTTTCAAGGCCGCCTGTAAGCGCTTCAAGGAGAGAAAATTATTAAACGAGAAAAGCTAGGAGGTCGGACCTCTGAGAGAAGTGCAGAAATACTCAAGCCTGTCACGTTCACGTGATCCAGGCATAGCTGCAGGACGCTGATTGTGGGATGGAGGCAGCTCATGTAGATGCTTTTATCCCTTTGGACTCTAGTTCTCAAAGCTGCATTGCCTGTGAGAGCATTGTTCCGTCAAAAATGTAACTGGTTACTGAACGAAATTAATTTATTTACTAGGACTGTTGCCGAGTAGGCAAAGTAATAATCAAATTACAGTATTACCAAGAAATTCGTTGATTACGAATAAGTAATTGCATGTAATATATTGTGTACATCATGATCGACTCGTCTCTCATCTGCGAAGCAACCGGACCTTTGAACGTCATTGTCCTGCGCTGTCTTCGATAACAGTGATGCGAGCTTACTATCAGCAGTGCTCCCGCATATCGTAGTTAGGTCATGGCATCACGTTACTTTAGGCTTTTCATGGCTTTTACTTTAGGCTTTAGGAATTCAGGCGGCATCTCATTTCGCTTACGAGGCATTCTTTGAGAGCATACCGAACAGCATCATTAAGAGATCTCTGTCTCACAGAGATTCAATCTCTACAATCGAGCGAACACCAATACTCGCATTTCCATGGTGTTTATTTTCTTTCTTTGCTTTAAGAAATCTCTACAATCGAGCGAACACCAATACTCGCATTTCCATGGTGTTTATTTTCTTTCTTTGCTTTGTGGATTCCTTAATTCAGACAAATTTTATTCCTCTGTGAGCTATGCTCTCAGCTGTGCACTTGATGATCGCGCAGCACGCTAACTATACCGTCACTTTTTATAATTTATTTGCAGAATATTTTAGTTTATCGTCCCTCTGCATGGGTGTTACTAAATTATACTTAAGGTATCTTAATTTTTTTATATATTCACGAAAACGTGTTTCATAATGTCTTCAGTGAAACACCTCCAAATTTCAATGTGCCACTTACGAAAAACGCCTTATATGATAATTCGGTCGCGACTGTCGTATTTTGCATATACAAATACCGAAATCCGCGCGCTTTTACGTCTCGATCAACCATTTCCTACTTGTCCGGCGCGTATTCAGTATGAATGACGATAGAAACGCATGCAGAAAGGGAGCGCACGGACACGTCGAGCCGCCGCACGGCGTGCAGAACAATCTTGCGAGGCCATTGCCTAAGATGGCTGTATCTTATGTGCACGCCTGGTGTTGCTGTGTAACATGAAAAATCATTGATAATCATGTACAAACATCGATTGCTGTCTTTCATGTGTCAAGGAACCCATTGTTTAACAACTCCTGTCAAAATAGCTCATGGGCCGTGCTCAGCGTGTTTGTGCAGCGTGTTTCCATGTAGAAGGAAAGTTTACTGCACCGAACCGGTTCGCCAACCCGGGTTCAGCGTTGCGAGTCGTTATAATATTTTTTTCCCGAACCGGAATTGAGTCGGAACGAATACGGAGCGCGTTGAGCCAGCTAGTCTTGAGGTTGCTGGTTGAACCCGAACCGAACCGGTATTTTTTTTCTGGCTCGACATCCTGGAGCTGTCTCCATATCTCCAGGGAGAACTTCAGAAAGTTCTTCCTGGGGGGGGGGGGGGGGGGGGGGAGCAGGGTTTTGGAGAGAACATTTAAAAAGCGCCAGGGCTACGATGGCGCCCTTTCCTTCTCTTCGTTGGGCTTCGATATTTTACAACACAAGGTGTCAAGTTTACAAAAGCCGTGAACTAATTGAACTGGCGTTATCATTCTAAAATTGTAGTAGAAGTACCGTCTACGATTTCGTTCCGAGTTTTGCCAAGGGCTGACTCTCCACTACTCCGCGGAGGCACGCACGGCGCGAAATATCGATTGAAAGACTAGAAGCCCACGTGCAAAACCCCTGTCTCTGCATTTCACTCGGTAGACCACGCGCGCTAGAGCCGGTAGCCAAAAGAAGCCTTGAGTCGCCTCGCACGGTGCAGAGTGTGGTAACAGCTCGTGAAATTCTCACGGGTCTCGTCGTACCCCTGACTGGCCGGCATCGACCTTTTTAAATTTCTTTCCCTCCCTTGCCACGTAAGACCTCTCTACGCTTGGTCACGCTTAGCCGCCAGCCGAAGTTACATTTTGTCTTCCCTCTTCGCAGTAATACGAGGCCACAAGCCGTGTAATCGGGCGCCAAACACGGATCGAGACAAAATTATCCGCGTCGTGCATTCTCCAGTGTATCGCTAACTGACAGATCACTATATGCCACGAGACGGCAGCCAGGGGACGGGCCCCGTGCAAACTTACGCACGAACTTCCATGTACTAAATGCCTGTCTTTCAATATGACAGGTACGCCGTGCAAGCACGCACGGACAGGCGCTTGTAGAAGTCGATCTAGCAAGGAGCTCAACGTTCTCTTAGATAGTGACGGTTTAATTAACGTCAATAAACTAGCTCGCCAAGAACTGTGGTACCTTTAGGTGTAACGCATCCGCTGTAGTAAATAGGTGGTTTGTTTGTCGTTTGTTGATATAACTGCACGCAAGAGCGGTGCGCATCGCGATTCCGCGTACAAATAGTGAACGGGTTATTCGACGCCCCTCCTTGAATTCCGCGTTCCGCCTGAGCTACAGTGCACTGTACCTGAGCCGCCGAAAAGGGATACGCTCCGACGGAAGTGGGAATCCGAGATCGGTGACCGCGTCTCTAATTCGCGGAAAGACGGGAGGCGAAAACCGGGAGCCAAGGCCAGAGCCGGGCACCTGGTGGCGTCGCGTGCCCCCCCCCCCCCCCCCCCCCCCCCCCTCTCCTACGCACCCGTCGTGCCTACGCGAGCCCCGGCCCGTTCGACCGCTCCGCATCCTCCCTTCCGCGCAGGCAGTTGGGCTTCGCCTCATCGACGGCGTGGGCGCGCGCCATCCCCGGCGTCGTCGTCGTTTCAAGGTGGGAGCGTGATTTTTGCATTACGCGCTCGTGCAGTGCGCTCGTACACAGCAGCGACGCGGTACAACCCTAGACACCGGCGTTTGCACTGCCGCCTTCAACGCGTGCGACCACGTTTGGCGGCTGCTAGACCCGCTATGAAAGCGTTAAACGTTTGACGATACAGATATGATTGCAGCAGCTCGCAGCGTTTCTTCCCCCCCCCCCCCTTCTTTTTTTGTTTCTCGCTTGTCCCTTTCCAACGCACGTGAAGCGCGTTGCATGTTGGGGCACGATTATTCAGTGCAAAGGAAAGAACGAGTTCGACGAGTCTGCTTGCTCGCTTCTGAGGTTTCGCAGCATCTCAAGGGGCACGGTTGATGCGGTAAACTTACAGAGTACAGCGCGACAAGAAACGCCAAGATATGCATTGGTTCATAGCGGTTGCTCTGGCCCATCGTGGCCCAGCACCTGTACGCGCCAAAGTGTTCCCTATGTGATAAATTATTCAGTGTGGAATGTGTGTGTACATGTTCGCATGTCATGTTTAACAAATTTGGTGTTCTTTCTTGTCCTCCGTAATGCTCACGACTGTGCTCTTTATGACTAGCCTATACAGCCAATGAACGTTCTGCGGACGTTCTCAACATGTGCAGACGTTCTCATTCTTGTGCGCACGTCGTGAGTACACCCTGAGTACATAACGAACTAAATGCCCATGGATGCGAGTGCATCCTCTGTATGTGCATACGCGTAGAATTGTTTGGGGACATGCGCTGTCGAACCGTTTTACAAACGACAACTTGAGAGCAACGTAATTGACCTTGTTAAAAGGTTTGTATGCTTGCACATGATTTTTTTAAAGAAGAGGTGTTGTGTAAAGGATTTTCGCAGATGCAACTGGCTAATTTATATGAAGCATGTCTATATGGAATGTGTTGATGTTTGCTAGTAAATAGTTTTTCATTACATTAACATGATCCAGGTGTGTGCTCGAGAAATGAGATCGGACGAAACTGACGAAGCTTGGTGGGCTTGATTTTCCATGTCCACGGAGGTAGCGTAAACAAGGGGGAAGAAAACGCACTTGTGCTGATTTTGGTGTACGTTCTAGGTAACCCATAACTGACTAATCAGGCTGCCATTAAAGCAAGTCCCCTAAAGGTAGTAATACTTGCGCAAAAAGAAAGAAGAAACGTTTAAAGCGTTTTAAACACTCGCATCCCTACTTCAGCAGACTGCACATCTTGTTTTCAAGTTTATTATTAAAAAGTATGATAAATAAATATTCTACCTTTCCCGAGGATGGACAACAGGAAGAGATTAAGACATCTTGAGGATCAGTTCGAGACGTCACTATAACCATGCCAAGATGACAACAGCATCTGGGGGCCAAGGGCAACTCAAGCGGCGTTAGTGCCGTTTTTACTTCTGCCGCCTGTATTTGTAGTGAATGGGAGCAAATAATAATAATAATAATAATAATAATAATAATAATAATAATAATAATAATAATAATAATAATAATAATAATAATAATAATAATAATAATAATAATAATAATGTATACCATCGGTACGTCTTGAGCATGTACTATACTTTCAAGCAAAAGTTCGGGGACCGCTACGTACGTCAACGAAAATTCGTTTTTTTTTCTATAGCACAGCTCTGCAATCTGACATTGCTGCAATAAATTCACTGGCCTAGGCTGTGCCACTTAATTTCAGCCGACATGCACAGGCTGCGAAGAAAATAGAAATATATATATATTTTTTATGTGGCACCATTGGGCTCCAAGATTTTGCTCGCGACAGTACGTCTGTTGTCTGGGCGGGTCATTCAACACCGCCTGCGAACTGTATCGACAACGGGAACTGTATACCGGTGTACGGGCTGCACTCCAGTTTTCACTGTGCTGTGTGTTGGCAGGAATCCTAGTATCGCTACCCGTATCTCTATAGCGCCATAAGTGTCTTGGGAGTCTTCCCATATGGCCCACTATGACCTAGGGTTTTAGGCATTCTGGCCTGTACACTTTCTTTACAAGGGATGTAGATGGCGGATCAGCCTCAGTTTTGCGTTCGAAACAATTACTTGTCCTTGTTCTCACATTGAATTAGGAAAGCGCCAGGACGCGTATTCTCCTAAAATGTATCAGCAGGTGATGATCGAACTCGCATATACCTTCTGTAATCCTTGTTAGGCGTACTCCTTTCACGACAAACCAGCATGTACGTACAGAGAAAACGTCGGTGGATGAACCTAGCCAACAATGCCTCTACTGAGGAAGCTTGCATCTCCTAGTTGACAGTTAAACCACCTTCTAAATCACAACATAAAAAGCCAACAAACACTGACCCTAACGACAACATAGGGAAAATTACTTCTGCTTAATAAACCAAGCGCAAGTAACCAAGCACAAGTAATTTCCCCTATGTTGTCCTTGGTGTCAGTGTTTGTTGGCCGCTTATGTGGCTAATAAAAATCGGGACCTTCTGTTAACCCCACTTTCTTCTCGCTCTTAAATCACAAGTGACGCAGCAATTTTGCAGCTAAGCCTCAGATAAAAAGAAAATCTAATAAAAAAGTCAACGTTATACCTTACTAGGCAATGTTCCTGCAACATCTTTCGTGAGATCTGAAGTTCCTTTGAGCAAGGTTTTTCAATTTTTCATTTCCCCCAATCACTGCAAGCGTTGCGCGAGTAGGATAATCTTAATAACGCAAGGCCTGGAAAGAGTGATGACGTCACGCTAGTAAACTGGGCCTCTGCGTACCTGCGTTTAGCCAGAACCCTTCATTACTCCATGCGCTGTTTGAGAGAAATGAGCGGGCCAATACCGAAACCCGCGAACTTAAATGGGGACTCGAGCGCTTAACGCTTTTGCACCAGGTACTGTGTCTGAGTTGTTCGATCACTTGACGCAGGCCGGAAATGCCGCAGTACAAGCTGGTCGACTACAAGGTTCCCTCGTCTGGCCGCCTCGCGGCGCTGCTGTTCACCTACGCCGGCGTCGAGTTCGAGTACGTCACCTACGAAAAGTCCAAGGCGGCCGAGGCGGAAGCCGGTAAACGAACCGTGTGCGCTTACCGGACTGCAAATGCTGTTCCGCGTAATGCGCTCGCTGCGGAGGCTCGCATTTTCGCGAACGAGGTATACCATAACCCCAACCAGAGCCGAGAAGGCATTAACTGTAGTGGCCTTCGTGATGTGACCTAATGGCAGACAGGCGCAGCATTGATTATAGCGCATTATCCCAGCGACAGGTGCGGCGAGCCAAGCAGTTAGAGCAACGACGCGACGCTAGCCGCGGGACAGACTGATGATAGACTTTGTTCTATTTGTTTGTTTGTTTTTTTTTTACGAACTTGGAACACGCGAGGATGTAAACGCTTTATGCGTAAAGGAACGGCTTTCCTGCCATCACATGGAGACCGGGGTTTTAGAAATGGAAATCACATGCGACTGTCGATTGCCGCCTTAGCTAGCTAGCTATATATATATATATATATATATATATATATATATATATATATATATATATATATATATATATATATATATATATATATATATATATATATATATATATATATATATATATATATATATATATATATATATATATATATATACACAACGCTTGTTTTGGTTGTACTCTGCGCAATTCTTTGAGTTTCTATGCCTGCGCGTTTATGACTGGGTTTAATAATGATAATTGCTGGGGTTTTCCGCGCCAAAACTACGGTCTCATTATGAGGCACGCCGGGCTCCAGGATTAATTTTGAGTCATTCTCCGGATTAATTTTCACTCAGCCCCAGTCATAAACGCACGGGCATACAGACTCAAAGAATTGCGCAGAGTATACCACCAAAACCAGCGTTACACCTGGAGTTCTTTAACGTGCACCCATTCCACGGCGCGCGGTCGTTTGACTGTGTCTGTATGCGTGCCTTTCACTCGACCCGAGAGTTGGAATTAAAAGACGTCCAGGAAGAAGGAGGAAGGTATGCAGCGATACGACAACGTATGGCCGATTCGAACACATTAAGGAAATGTCCCTTTCGCATAACTATTTCGGACGACTTTCGTATAACCAGCTCATTACGCGAGAAATGGGCCAGGTGCAGTGGCGCGTGTCTGCAGGGAGACACCGAATTTCCGTTCCCGGGCGCAACGTCAATGGTATTGCACCGACTGAAACGAAGCATTCTGGGCAACTACCTCGCCTTTGCTCTTGCTATAGCGGCGTACAGGTCTTGTATAAGCGTCGCGGCGCCTCCGTGAACGCTGTCCTGAGCAGCGGCGGCCCCCCCAGCGTGACCGCGGTGCAGCACAGGAAATTGATTTGCTCCAGACTCGCTCGGCGAGCGCGTTTCACGCCAGAGTGCTTCTGCGCTCCACAAAGGGCTGCAGCCGCACACGCCGCACGCCAGCTACAAATATGTATGTGTGTACATACAGACACACTAAACCACTTCTTTGAGTTTCGCGCTGTTTACAAGCCGGAGGAAATAAAGTTTGCGGACGACTTAAACGCTTGTTTGCTTATTGTTCTTTTGTGGAGCATCCAACTCGTTTAACAGTCGCGGTTTCTCGAGGAAAACCCGACTTTTGCGGAAGAGCGATGTTCACTGTGGTCACCGTGTCAGGAATAAGTTTTTTTACCGCTTGGGCGTAAAATTATCGAGGGCGGCGTAAACAAGGTTTTCAGCGATTTTTATCGCGAGATCTCGGCAGTGTCACTGACTTACTCATTAGTTAATTAAGCAAGCGGAAAGGACTGCACTGCCGTTTGGGACACGAGCTCGCCACTAACTTAAATACCTTGGCCGAACAAAGTTTCGAAAGCTTTACTTTAGGATCTACGGGACACAGGTCTGTATAAACTGTAATTGCCTTTTTTCATAACATAGAGGTGTCTGTCGCCGTTTCGCGACATACTTGTTCCGAGCTTTCAACTCGTATAACGGGGCGCTTGCGCGAGAGAAAGGCGCATCCAGACGTTATGTGTAGGTGCACAACAACAAAGAATGTATTGGCGCCTCACTATCTCTCACACATGTAGACAGCAACGCCCCGCACACGGAATTTACAAGCGGGCTGAATACTTCAAAAAGTTTACGTGGCTGCATCCATTCAGGCGCACCAATTGCAGTCGTCATCCGTGGAAATGTTTTACGGTCTGCCATAAGATTCGAGACAGTTATTTTCTCATATATGAAGCTGCGCACTGTGAGAAAGCATGAAGAATAGTGCGGAAACATTTAACGGTGCATTTTCTTTGCTTTTGACACACCTGCTGACTCTTCTACGCTGTGCACGACGACGGAACACTGGGACCATCCAGACGCACCCTTCGGCTCCCTGCCCGTGCTGTACGCGGACGGCGAGATGTTGGGCGCGGACTACGCCATCTGCGTCTACATCGCCAGGCAGTACGGTGAGTGATTACCGGTTCAACTACTTTCCTATAGACGCTGCACAAATGACATAGCCAAATATACTGCCGACAGGCGCTCTGGGTCCGGGAAAAAAAAGTGTAGCGAGTACAGAAGCATATCATATGTGCTACGTACACTTGCTTCTCTATATTTGTCTTGTATTTCATAGCCGCAGTATTTCGTATATCAATCAATCAATCAATCAATCAATCAATCAATCAATCAATCAATCAATCAATCAATCAATCAATCAATCAATCAATCAATCAATCAATCAATCAATCAATCAATCTGTCAATCAATCAACATTTGTATCAGCGTACTTAAATGTACCCGCTGTAAAAATTTAGACCTACCCGTGCTGTATCCACGCAGGTCTCGAAGGCAAGGACGCCCGGGAGGCTACCAAGTGCGCCACCATCGTCACGGGCATCGCCTCCCTCTTCTCCAGCGTGCGTCACGCCAAGCCGCAGAGACTAGCTCCGGAGGAAGACGTGAGTGGACGAAAAAAGCTTAGCAGAGCTAGGCAAACTCTTAGGAGGCATGCATCACGAACAGCGTCAGCTGAGAGGGAGCTTCTAAAAGCCTTCAAAGACTTCTAACTGTAGTCTTTAGCTGCGATGCCGGAGTCCTCACATGAGCCACTCTGGACAGCAGAAATTTTCCTGAGGGCCGTTATAAACCTTGAGGTGGTACGTGCCGGCTACCACAGTGCCGGCTACCGCAGTGCCGGCTACCGCAGTGCCTGCAAATTATATCAAGGTTTTTAGCAGTTTTGATAAAGAAGTACAGGCCATAGGATTGCGTCTGCCACAAGCTCTTTAGACTCCTTAGCAGTATCAGCACAATATCGCCTCGGTGCCGCAACGTCTCGCCTCGGTGCGTCTTCTCCTTTACATGTGATGACCGTTAAATATCGCCCGATGCACAAACACGCGAAACGTGACGTGGCAGGCCCCTGTGGTGCAGTTCAAGTTGCAGCGTGCACGTACCACGTGACACAAGACAACGTAGAGCCCGAGGATGCAAGCGGTAAAGCCTAAATGGGCTCCTAATACCTGACGCCGCAAGAAAGACGGGAATCGGGAAGGTAGGAAGTGTAGATGAATTGTGATGTTCGAGGTGCATCTGTAAAGAACTTACACTCATGCCTGTTAATGCCACTGCGCTACGAACTGTTCGTGAGCACTGCCTGCGTGTGTCCCAAATCGAGAGCACTGTGAGGTTCACGCACTGCGTCTGTCACCGAGTACATTGTGCGGGAAAGGGCGAAGAGGCGAAGCTTCTGACTTGTGGGAGCTCACGTTGTTTGCAGCCATAGTGCAGTTTTTACGGGCAGACTATTCTGCAATAGAGACTGCTTGAGAAGAAGCTGATCGAGGACCACGAGACGAGCAATGGACCGAGAAAATGGTGGGCGTAATGTTAAGTGACTGACAAGAAGCCGGCTGCATGGAATAGAGAGCCAACGGAGGTAGCCGATATCCTAATTAGGATTGATAGGAATAAATGGAGCTATGAAGCCATGTAAAGTGTAGAGCAGATAAACGGTCGTCTGTTACAGTGTTGCAGAATGGGTGCCGAGTTAAAGGAAGCGCAGTCGAGGACGCCGGAGAAGCATAGTGGCGCGAGGAAATCAAGAAATGTGCACGCATAGAATGTGTCAACTGACGTAAGGCAGGGCTATAATTGGAGTTTGCTTGGGGGGTGTCCGTCCAAAAGAGAGCGTAACATAAACTGATTATGATTATTTCTGTAATAGATTCACAAATTGGTTAGAGCAAGGTCTTTCTCTAACGGACTTAGAGAGAATTCTGCGGGCCAGCGGGACAGCTGGTACGGAATATTAAAACTTTGAAAATTGTAATCAAGCTGACAACAGGATAGATTGGCCAGAAAATGCTGTCGAGTGCCAGTCTTGACGGAGATAAATGACTACTTCTCTCTCTCTCTCTCTCTCTCTCTCTCTCTCTCTCTCTCTCTCTCTATATATATATATATATATATATATATATATATATATATATATATATATATATATATATATATATATATATATATATATATATATATATATATATATATATATATATATATATATATATATATATATATATATATATAAGAACGGCAGGAGGCTTTTTTATATTCGTTAACATCTAACAGCGCGGGCGGGCGGTGCCATACGACATTAACAGTGCCTCGAGCTTAATTGATGACGTCATGAAGTCGTTCCATTTTGCCGAGCACTTTGCATGAGAGTCAAGTGCAGGGGAAATAAATGAACCGTTGCTCACCTGCGCAGCGGCGTACAGGAGCCAGCCCAAACCAGCGGCGGCCGCACCTTCTTAATGAAAAATCGAAGCGCCCGAGATCGCTGTAGTTGTCTCTCCCGAAAGTTTTGTTCGGGCGCTTCAGCCCAACGCTATCTGTGATCTTCATTCGATTAGTCGCTGGGAATAGCTCAGAGTTGTTCCAGACATGGCGTCCGACGGGCCGTTGCTTTGTGCCTTGCACTCGCGACGTTGCCGGCAGCATCGTATCGGAAGGGATTGCCGTGGTCGAAACAAACTTGACGGTCGCTTAGTGCGCACTAGTTTACAGGCGCCACTTAACATGTCTTAGCATTTCGTATACGTATATATACGGTTGCTAATTAGAGTTCTGCAGACGAATACGAATGAGCCTGAACGAATGTTCCAGGCAATATCTGCCAGGTTCCTTTCCTATAACATATCCGGGTGGTCGTTTCAGTGCGCTATGGCAGTGGTACAAAGGTCACGTAAAAGGGCAACTAAGCGTTTGTGCTAACATAAAATTGATTCGCTGATGATAATCAAGCCACACTATCACTACCGCATCCAGTTATTCTCGCAATACGGCTTTAAAGCTGTTTTTCGCTATCTCCACCTCTGGGCTCAAGTGAAAGAAGCCTGGTCAAGCAGTAAAGTTTAATCTCTCTCTCTCTCTCGCAGAAGAGTCTGATAGCTCTCAAACGAGCACCAGAATGTGCTATTAAATTATAAACGGCAGTTACTTTCACTATTACTAATATATTTTTTTTAATTGTGGGATTTAACGTCCCGAGACCGTGCAGTTGATTATTAGGCATGCCGTAGTGGAGGATTACTGATTTATTTTGAGCAGCTGGTGTTCTTTAACGTGCACCGAAAGCGCGATACACTAGCGCCTTTATTTTTCTTCAACATTGCGCCCACATCGGAAGGCGGCCGCCGCGGCCGGCAGTCGAACCAGCGACCTCGTGTTCAGCAGCGCAATGCCATAGCCACTGAGCGGTGGGTAAGATCAGTGCAACGATATTCTCGCAAAAGGAAACATGTATAATCAACGTATTCTTCTAAGCTATATACTATACGATCGTAACTTGGAGAATAACAAGTAAACTTGAAAGACGTTTTGAGGGACCACACGGCGAGCGATAGAGAGCAAAATGATACGCTTAATATTAACACATAAGAAGAGATCAAACGTTGGTATACCTATAATACTGTATTTGTGTTAGAGGTCAAGTGGAGTTGGGGAGGTCATCTAATATATTGAGCAGATGAACAGTGCTAAGTTAGACTAACAGAGTAGGTGCTAAAGAAAGAAATCGCAGTGAAAGTAGCGGCAATAGATTGTTTAAACTGGTGGAATTATAGGATATTCAGAGGCATACGATGGTTGTCGGGCCCGACGCCGGGCAGGGCCAACTTGAGGTCACTGGGAGAGACCTTTGTTCCGCAGTGGAACTGACGGTGCTGATGATGATGGGGGTGGTGGTGCTGGGGGTGGTGGTGCTGGTATTTAGCATGTATGGCTAGCTCATTTGTTTCCAATGTAGATAACTGTATTGGTTCCCCTCATGTATGCAGCACGTCAATTTTATTAAATAAATATTGACGTGTCGACTGAAGTCACGTCATTGACTAATACACTGTTCGAAGAGTTACTGTCAGGCTACTTGTCCTGACATAGCTGGTTTGACGCAAGTGCAATACAACAATGATAATGTATGGTTATCCAATGGCACGCACTGCAGAGGCTGGGGTTTCGCGACATTGTCAAAATAAAAAAAAATATGAAATCTGCCTTTTGTGAAGACCCGCTAATCTCTCGACAAGAGAAATTATGGAAGATTTGAGATTAAAAGCCTGGCGCGAAATTTCCGATCGCGATATATATGATATGTACGATCGGCAGGGCTTCCTTTCCTATTACATCAGAATAGTGGTCTGTGTAGAAATTTTCACTTGGAACAAAAGGGAGATTCTATCGCCGCAGGATTCTTATTCAAGTCAGCCAAGCTGTGACTGGGTCTACGTGTCACAAACGGGCATTCGAACCGTCATTGGGGCAAGGTGATTAGCGCTATAGTATTCGAGGGACTTCAAGACGGCAGTCCGCACTCTCTTGCGAACTCGATGGCAGCACGGATACTCTTGATCGCTCTCTCGATAAATATAAGATAAGAGGGCACACAGATAGCGATTCCGCTTCTCCTGTTCAGCAGGTGGACTACGACAAACGAAATTACAAGGGACCAGAATGGGAGTTTTTAGAGCTCTTCACTGGCTCACAACGAACACCCTGGTGAATACGCTCGCGTTTCATTCCGCAGAAACTCGCCGAAGCGAAGGACTTGCGAGAGAAGGTGCCCAGATACCTGCGGTACTTCGAGAAGCTCCTCAAGGACAACGGTACCGAGTACTTCGTCGGCAACCAGGTAGGAGAAGCACGTCCTGATCTCGACACAAAGAATAAAGAGGGAGGAATATAGTTAACAGAAGTAAGGAAGAAGGGTGCTCTTTCAGAGGGCACATATCTATGGAATAAGAGTTAGAAAATGTAACGGTGACGAGGTAGTTATGGTAGCGTCTCGAAAAAAGAGCAGTGAGATGCAGTGTTTGCATATGCACGTGCAAACCTTTCTCTCATTGAGGACACGTGTCCGAAGGTGCTGTCTTGTACACCTCGCAGCTGTATAATTCGACTTGTTGCTTGTTGCGAATTTCACAAATTTTTTATTTAGGAAGGGCTGTCAGGTATATTTTTTATTTGCTGAAACGGCGGAATTGGACAGTCGAATAGCACTTCTTGCCAACGATATGTTGACCTACAAAAGCAACAACACTCGTGTTAATGGTTAACGGACGCCTACAAAGCGATAATTTTAACACCAGTGGTGTTAACACCGAACCACAGGTGATCGACTCACGGTGACAGTTAGAGAATGTTCAAATAAAAAAAATTCTACTTGGCGCACTGTTACGCAGGCTGCCTGAGAACGGCAAAGCAATCGTATCTACTAGTTTAGCGTCTCGCACGACCTCTGCGTGCAGCAGTGCAAATAACATCTGGAATTCAATTTTATCCGCATGACTATAGCCGACCGGCAACCGCGTATACTCTCGTCGTGACAGCCGCCTATATACACGCTGTCGGAGACGACAGCCCTTGGCAGGCGTCACTCGCGTACAAACGGCCCGAAACGACCAGTTCCGCCTCCAAGGTGGGCATCAAGAGCGCCGTCCATCTCCGCGTATCTGTGGTATCCAACCTGACAGCTGTGATCACGACAATATATCGGGTTTAACTTCGCACTCGTTGCCGCGTGTCAAGGGCGTTATTATTCGTTCGTTCCCGGGATAAACAAAGCGCCGCTGTGCTACGAGAAAAAAAAATAAATTAAGAGAAAAAGAAAGGGAACGCGAAGAAACGAGACAAAGGTGCCACAAAAAAAAAATTGGAGGACGCTTAAGCTTCGCCTTCAAGAGTGGGACGCGACAGCGTTCCCGTCGACCCGCCAAGGGGTATAAGACAATGCGCTACGGCACAGCGATCACTTACGATGCGCCCCGCATCGGACTTAGCGCCCACCTATCACGCGGTGAGCGTCGAGCAACGCAGCGTTCGCCGCGGCAACGAAACGTGCGCCTGAGCGAAAGAAACGAACCAAAGAACTCGGTGTCTCGGAGGGGCCAAACGTCGTCTCAGCCAAACGTCGTGATCGGCACGGGCAGAGAGATAGATAGTAATCTAAAGCGGGAGCACGGCGAAGCGTCGTCAGGGGAGAGGGAGTCCCGCGACGCGCCTGGCAGCGGTCCCAATGCGCGCGCGGCGCGCCTCCTGTCGGGGCAGCGCCGTACATTGAGAGGAGGGGGTCTTCTGTGTTTGCCGCAAGATGGCTCTGCGTGTGCGGAAAGCGCAGAAGAAATGCAGCGGAAACGCACTTCGCAACTCGTGTAATTGTGACTTCTGTACGTTACATGTTCATAATTACCGATATACACCGCAGTATAACTTTCCACGGCTCGTTTCGAAGGCAACACCGCATTCACTAGAGGCGCGTTTGCACCGCTTGGAAGCATCGAACTCGTGGCTGAGTGGTAGCGTCTCCGTCTCACACTCCGGAGACCTGGGTTCGATTCCCACCGGGCCAATCTTGGAAATTGCTTTTTATTTATGAAGCGCCTGCCGTGATTTATCGCTCACGGTCAACGCCGCCGACGCCGACGCCGACGACACCGGCTTTTCTGCGACACGAGCTCCTTAACGCTATCGCGTTAAAATGACAGATATAAAAGCTGCCCGCCGCGCAACGGAGGAAGCGGCGCGAAGCGTGACGAGCACCAGCGAGGGCCCAAAAGCGCGGGCGCACTTGACCCTCTGCCCTTTCCCTCCACCCCGCCTCCACTCCCTCCTGGATGCGGCGGTGCTAAGTGAATGGCGTCTAGCGGCCTCTTCCTCGACAGTGGCGTGGGACACGGGTTCTCCGGTGCGCACGTTTGGAGTCCGACCAGCCGTCCCTCCATATTTAGCAGCCATCGGCGCGCCGCGGCACTGCTTTGACCCGGCCCACTTCTGGGATCAACACGCGGCTATCCCACTCGTCACGAGCGCGAGCATTCGTGGTGGCGGAGAGGCTGCTATGAGCGACGCCGCACGCCCGCTGTGAATCAACACTGCTGCGCTCCCGGTGGGCTCGCACGATCGAGCGGAGTTTTCCCGATGCAGTACCAGGAACAGCAGATAGAACAGACATCTTTCTGCGCATTAAGCGAGCCTGTGTGCGGCAACAAAATTATCTTGAGAGTGCATTGTGTGAATCTGGGAATTGTATGCGCTGAGGAACTGCTTTTATTTCCGCGCTGTTTAAGAGGGAAGTGTACGAGCGCGTGATGAATTCTGCCTGTCTCATTCAACAAGGACCTCTCTGTACGCGGTCACACTGGTAACGATATAAAAGAAAATCCTTGGAACATCTATCTATCTATCTATCTATCTATCTATCTATCTATCTATCTATCTATCTATCTATCTATCTATCTATCTATCTATCTATCTATCTATCTATCTATCTATCTATCTATCTATCTATCTATCTATCTATCTATCTATCTATCTATCTATCTATCTATCTATCTATGTGTCTGTCTGTTTGTCCTCCTCCTCCTCCTCCTCCTCCTCCTCCTCCTCCTCTTCTTCTTCTTCTTATTCTAGCTGTATGACTTATGATGAATTTGAAATTACCCTGCTTTAATAATCATTTGAGTAGTACCGAAAGTACACCCTATTCATCATGTCTAACTTGCGTGTGCAAGGTCGCACCGGTTAAACGGGCCTGAGTATACGCCTATCGCTCCTTCGATGTTTCATACGGTATCAAGGATTTCACAGGCGAGAGAAATGCATAATCGAAAAAAAAAGAAAACTGGTCCTGCTGCTTCAAAGTCTTCAATGGCTGAATATAGTTGATAGTTACGTCAGCGTCGTATAAGCGTCGAATGTCTAATGAATCATTTTGACGTCCCTTTGATGAGAAGGGCGGGGCCGCAGAGAAAGAGAAGTGAAGTGCCGTTGAATGATCCCGTACACCATTACGTATGAAAGCTCAGCAAGGCGAGCACGCAAATCTCCGCTACGTCAGTCACGGGCGCCCCTTAATGCCTCACAGTCCCCGTTGCCGTGTCTGCCGTGCGCAGCTGACGTGGGCCGACCTGGCGGTGACGTTCTCGTGCGTGCAGCTGCTGCAGCGCTTCCACGGGGCCCTGGACAGCCACGCGCATCTGAAGGCGCACTACGAGCGTGTCACCACCCTGCCCGTGGTGCAGGCCTTCCTTGACCAGCAACAGTCGGCAGCATAAGGAACCAGCGGGGCGCACTATAATTGTATAACCACATATCCGTGCGCGGTGCTGCGCGCGAGCAGGTGGATTACTAGAAAGAACCGACAGGAAGGCACGAAATACGAGATTATAGGATTATGCTTGGGTAAAAATAGTCGGACCAGGAAGGACACCAGGATGAAAGAAGTTTTCACTTTTCACAACCTGTACTGACAGCCGTCGCTGCTGCTGATGAGCGCATGTAACGTCGTGGTTTCGACACCCAGCTACGACTACCGTATTTGTACGCACACCCGCAGTGGAGGAATGCGAAAATTTACACTTGTCCGACATTTCGGGACACGCTAAAGATGCCTCGGATAGCGAGATAATTTTCAGAGCTCTCCACTGTGCCCACAACCGAAATGTAACACATGTGTACATTAAAGAGCGACGGCCAATTACAACTGATCACGTGGTGTTAGACGTTATAGCTGGCGTTTGTACGGTACTCCTCAGGTTTAACGTGGAATTGCGCAACGGCGAGGACTTAGGCAATAAATGACGTTTCGCAAAAGACGCGAGAAAGAAAAGAAAACAGACGTGAGCAGGATCGACAAACGTACATCCTCTGTCAGACTTAAACCCGAACAGTGAAGACACAAATAGCGGCTGTGGGGCCAAGATCTAATGCTTTGGAATGAAGCTGCACTAAGCTAGAGCCACTCAAGGCAACCCAACCAGAAATATCCGGCATCCTCCGCTAGAGAAGCAAGAAGGTGTTTGTATGTAGTGCTCGGGTCAAGTATGACGATGACTGTATATGTCTCGTCAGCCCTCGGAGAACGTTCTGTTTGTGTCTACTGACACGTATTAATTTGCTTGCTGATTCTTGTGATTGCGTTGTGACAAACGTGTGGTCGGAAGCTGGAGTGCGATGAGAGTGGTTTCAGCGCTCTCATTGTGATTCTGAGCACTGCATGCTATAGTGCGGATGCTTGGTCAGGCAGCGCAATGGTGGACAGGTGACCACTCGCCGTTTCGTACACGTATAGCCATATATACCCATATTCGCGTCTGCCAAGCACTTCTGGCGCCAGCCCACCGTGAACAATGTAGCTTGGTAACAATTAGCAGTCTCAAATTAAGACGAGCCACAACTGTAGCCGTCGGCCCAATCCCAATGCTCTTGCAGTTCCGCGCCGACTCCTCATAAGTAAACTGTTAAGGAAATGCACAGCTATAAGGTCATCACTGATATTCATCTTGCAACCAGATTCAACGAGTGCAAAAGAGCTTTGCACTTTGACACGGAAGGCATGTGGACACAGGAAGAGAGATTGCTGGTGTGACAATTGCCTATAAACACACCCGCAACGACGCTTCTGCGCTCTCGAGTAAAATGGAATAGCCGAAACAGGGTCACTTCCTGCTTAGCTATCGGGATTCGATGTTCCAGTTAGCCCTATACCTGAACACAGATCTTGACGACCCATCGGGCCCTATATCCTACCCTTTGCGCAGTCGTG